>NC_069695.1:52421416-52488916 GCF_023699985.2 Odocoileus virginianus | reverse complement strand
GCTTAGAGCCTGTCATGAAATGACAAAAGCCAGATAACAAAGGACTAAGGCCACCGCTTGACTTTCAGAAAACCTCACGTGTTTTACAATTTGTTTTATGAAAATAAGTTCAAGCTTTGGTACTTTGAAATGTTACCAATGTAACTTGTCCTTATAAAGACTAAGACCTATTCATCCCTGGGGGGCTTCCTGGAACTACACAATTCTGAGCCTTAAATGCTGGAAAATATCTGCCTCTGTGCAGCAAGGATGGACGCTGTCCATCCAAAGGATCCTTTCTCTTGGGGGCCTTCTGGCAGCCCACCTGAACGTGCGCCCTGGACAAAGCCTGAGTAAAAATGTGCGGTTCTGCCCTGCCCCGCACACACTGGAGGAAAAGGTGTCACAGTGTGCACCGCACATACTTTAGAAAGGCCCGAACACTCACTTCACCACAAACGCAGATCTAGACGGCACTGGACAGTAGAAACAGAGGGAAAAGAGTCAGGCCTGGCTCTCAAGAAAATCACAGGCTACTAAGTGAGAAAAGTCCTTCCCAAAGATAACCTCAATGCCAGGAAGAAAATGGAAAAGGCGTCATAAATTTAAAAGCAGCAGCAATTAATGGGGCAGGGCAGATTAAAGAAGCCTCCCAGAGGTGACGATGAATTTAGATGTTAGAAGACAAGTGGAGAGTGGAGATGCAGAGCCATCATGGGAGACCACGTGGGGGGCTATGTGGGGAGTCACAGAGGTGGACCCTCCGGGCCCCGAGAGGCCACGGCCACTGTGGCTCGAACAGACGCTGTCCCTCAACTGCGGACGGTCACCCAGGCGTCCGCGAAACCCTGGGACCTGCATTAGGCTGATTAAATGGTATAAACATTTCTCCATCAGAAACTTCTTGTTTAACTGGATTGACAAAATATTAAAAAGAGGTCTGCTTTGCATAAAGCTTGCTCGTCATCTCCTCTGCTGTGAACGGAGTTACAGAGTAGGTCAGCTGAAGGACGCACAACAGTGAGAGGCAATCGTGTGGAGTACAGCCTAAAGGGCCTGGCGAGGTAAGCACACATGGATGATGGTGCTTGGTTCACCCTTTATCCCGCAGCCCATGTAAGTGCCTGGGAGCCAGAGCTGCTCCATAAATGACTCTGGACCAGCGGCATGAAGGGAGCTGGCGATGAAGCGCCTCACCAGATTGAGTTGGGACGTGGGATCTGTACCCAAAAGCAACAGTGTCACTCAGGCCTCCTAAGGCTCCTCATCCTCAAACCACTTGTGATTTTTGAGATACAGTAAGAAATGTCAGTAGTATATTTTTATGTGATTTTCTAATCTCTGAAAATCAGAATAATTTAGAATATAATTGCTTTAGTGATGCATTTCAGAGCTGTCATGTCCTTTGCCTTTCTCCCAGAAAGCCCAATCCAGGTCCACACAATTGCTCATGTAGAGGCATGTTTAAAAAAACAAAACTTTCCCTATTAATACATAAACAATCTTAAATATCCATCAGCTGGGGAGTAGAAAAATAATGAGTTTCATCATAAAATAGAATATCATGATGAAGTTAAAATGAATCAATGACTTACATTTATCAGCATGGATTAAACAACCTCAAAAATGTAACTGCATGGAAACAAAACAAGTATAGAAATATTAACATATGAGATCCACATGCAAAAACATGCATGACATCATAATTTGTCAATACTGCTTGTTTATGAGAAGAAGGGCAAAGGCGTCATCTGGGGCTAGAGAGCTAACTACAGTTGTACAATTTTGTTGTTTTTAAAAGGAATACAAAGTAAACATGGCCATATGTTAACATCTTCCAAAGTGTTTTTACTGTTTGTGAAAATTTACACAATTCAAAGTGGATAATTAAATTAAGCAATCCAGTATTTCTTTTGTTTTCTACATGACGGATCAAGTTAATAAGTCATACTGATTCACCTCCACACAAAAACACACAGCAGTGAGCAAGATTTGCTACAAATGAAACTTTAGTAAAACAATAAGCTAAGTTTTATTAAAATATCAAATAATTATTCAGTTATGATCTTTCGAAATTCTGGAACAAAGGTGTTGACTGATTCAAAATGATGATTGTAATGGAAAAGTGACATTCCAAAACCGTAACTGACAGGTATTGCTGGTCTTCGTGAATAAACACTAACCACAGAACATACAAAACCATGTAAGGTTTGTATGATTCCTAGAAAAACAGTCCAATATACTAATGAAACTGTTTCAAAAGTTTCTGAGTTACTCAAATACTACCAATATGCAGATGGCTTCTTTGGGATAACAGCCACCATTTAAAATGATTATAATTTAATAAATATGTAATAAATACACTGAGATGAAACAAAAATAGAATATGATGGATTTTTTGCCCAGTAGTTACAGATTTCTGCTAAGCTGCAAATAAAACTGAAAAACACTTACTTTCTTGAACAAAGAAGCACATAAAAAGACATAGAAAGACAATCACTAAAGAACAACTTCAATGCTCAATTAATTCCCATGAGTGTCTTATGTGAGAAAGGCAGCCAAAAGGTAACAAAGCAGAACGAAGCAGCTCAAAAATTCTGCCATGGTAACAAGTGCAATAACACCTATACACCCAGGAACGGTGAGGTGCCTATATTGCTTTTTGCCTAGAAAACATTTGATTTAAACTACTTATTCATGCAAAACAGGCACTAAATCCACATTAATTACCCCAACATTACTCCAATGTAATCCTGTTTATCTTATTTCTATGAAGTTTCAAAGTACTATATAATATATACACATATATATACATAGGTTTAAATAAAATATGTCACTTTAAACTACATGGAAAGAAAGAATGTTTGTTTTCTCTAAGTTGAAAATTGAAAAGTACATTGACAGCTAAGTTATAACTAGGAAGACACTCAGCGTTCCTCTGTCCTTTCCTTCCAAATATGTGTGTGTGTATGTGTGTGTGTGTGTCCTCTGTCCTTTTCTTCCAAATGTGTGTGTGTGTGTGTGTGTGTGTGTCCTCTGTCCTTTCCTTCCAAATGTGTGTGTGTGTGTGTGTGTGTGTGTGTGTAGGGTATGTCTGTGTGACTGCGTGTGCGTCCTAGGACCAAAAAAACAACTTTGACTCGATGAACAAAGTTGTATCCTGAAACCAAAACTATACAATGCAACAATCCAGATCATTTAAATTAGGCTAGACTCTCGAGAGTGACCTGTTTCTGATTATATGTAAAACAAGAGCATGATTTAGATAAAGAAGCCACAAAGATGTAAGATTAGAAAGGTTCCATTGACTGAATTCAACTCTTCAGGCTCAAGAGTGCCTTACAGAGAAAAACTGGAGGCCTGCCGTGAGGGCTTTTATACAGCACACTCCGGAGCCTGCCACTTAAGACAGGAGTCCTGAGTGCATTTTTGCCCTGAGGAGGTGATAATTAGCCTAATTAACAGGAAAGATCACTGTTAACTAGTTGGAAAAGAAATGTAACCTCGTTCTTGCCGAAGTCTGTCATTTTAAAACATCTTAAGATATCATTCACATTCTAAAAGCTTACAAACATGTTTTTCTGGCCCTTTTGGTTCTTTCCAAAGGTTGAAAAGCTTTGAAAAGAACTGAAAAGGGCCAGAAAACATATTACTGTAAGTCAAAATTACTTCTGGGAGGAGCCTTTGGTAGAATATTAATCCCAGGTTGCCTTTGTCTACTATGAACCCAGAGAATGACTCATTCCAAAGAAAAACATTCAAGGATTACAAAGGCCATGCCCTCAAGACTGAAAGCATCATTCAAAATCTCATTCCCATGAAATTTTTCTTTGTCAAAGAGACCATCAACTCTGGCTTACCCCAAACCATCCTATTAAATTTGGCTGGCAACTGTCCCCGTTTCACTGCCTGTGTCCAATCCTCCCCAGCACAACAGGGGTCAGGAAAGTCTCCTTGTAAAAGACAGTCAATATTTTCTACTTGGGGCTTTCCCAGGCAGTGTGCTGGTAAAGAATCCACCTGTCAGAGCAGGAGATGCAGCTTCCATCCCTGGGTCAGGAAGGTCCCCTAGAAGGGAATGGTAACCCAATTCAGGATTCTTGCCTGGGAAATCCATGAACAGAGGAGCCCGGCAGGCTACAGTTCACAGGGTTGCAAACAGTCAGAATGACTGAGCAACTAAACAACATTTTCTACTTGGTGGGCCATCAAGTCTTTGATGCAACTTCTCAACTCAGCCTTTGTGGCCCAGGAGTAGCCACGGATGGTACATAAACAAAGGAGTGTGGCTGTGTTCCAATAAAACTTTATTTACGAAAACAGGCGGGGGGTCTGATCTGGCCTGCAGATGGTCAGCGGCCAGTCCCTGGCTGAGATGGGGGCCGCGTCTTCCCCCTCATTCCCTCCCCCCGGCAAAGCACCCTGATCTGTCCAGGGTAGAAGGATCTGAATCAAGCACTGCTGGCAAACAAAGGTCCACTAAGCCCCCGTCTCAGGGTTTAAGAAGTGGTTTAGTCCTAAAATAGTCTGTGTTTCCTGCAGGCTTTCAAACGCCAACACGAGGAGCACAGGTGGAAGGAATTACGCTGCACGTGAGACCCATTCAAGGCAGGCCGCCCTGTCCTCTTCAAACTACCCCTTTCAAGCGTGTCGCAGAGCTGGAGGGCCTGCAAAGCTGAAACAATTTTAACTAACCATAGAAGTCAAGTCCTGGAGAACAAGACATATATTAAATTGCCACAATCCTCCAGTCTGGACTAAATGAAATTTTATCGCTTCAGGTTAGGTGAGAAAACACTGGATTTACCCAAGGAAGGTTAAAATAGCAGTTATAAATAAAGGACGAATATTACTGTTTAAAGACCAAATAAAAAGAATTTATTTTAAAATAGTGCTCTTGCTGATATAAATAATTTGAGCTAAAGTGACAAAATACATTTCATTCTCTATTTATACCTTCATCCCAAACATCTTGACTAATGTTTCGGTCTTTACACATTTATAACACAAGCCCAACAATCTGCAAATTGTAACAGTTCAGCTACTTCTGTTTCAATTGATCAATAAAAATGAACTATGTGTTGGAACCTACTGTGTGTCCAGCAGTGATTCACGCTATGTGCAGACCTTTAAATAAATGAAAGATACATACACCTCCCCAAAGGGAGCCTATGACTCAATGGTCAATGCTCATGTCACTGAAACACAAGTGTACCCCAGTGTGTGGGACTTTGGAAAAAGCTTTTCATTTATCTATTTTTTTCTTATTTATTTTTATTAGTTGGAGGCTAATTACTTTACAATATTGTAGTGGTTTTTGCCATACATTGACATGAATCAGCCATGGATTTACATGTATTCCCCATCCTGAACCCCCCTCCCACCTCCCTCCCCATCCCATCCCTCTGGGTCATCCCAGTGCACCAGCTCTGAGCACTTGTCTCATGCATCCAACCTGGACTGGCGATCTGTTTCACACTTGATAATATACATGTTTCAATGCTATTCTCTCAGATCATCCCACCCTCGCCTTCTCCCATAGAGTCCAAAAGTCTGTTCTATACATCTGTGTCTCTTTTTCTGTCTTGCATATAGGGTTATCGTTACCATCTTTCTAAATTCCACATATATGCATTAGTATACTGTATTGGTGTTTATCTTTCTGGCTTACTTCAGTCTGTATAATGGGCTCCAGTTTCATCCATATCATTAGAACTGATTTAAATGTATTCTTTTTAATGGCTGAGTAATATTCCATGGTGTATATGTACCATAGCTTTCTTATCCCTTCATCTGCTGATGGGCATCTAGGTTGCTTCCATGTCCTGGCAATTATAAACAGTGCTGTGATGAACATTGGGGTGCATGTGTCTCTTTCAGTTCTGGTTTCCTCGGTGTGTGTACCCAGGAGTCATATGGCAGTTCTATTTCCCGTTTTTTAAGGAATCTCCACACTGTTCTCTATAGTGGTTGTAAACAAAGCAACAGACAAAGGATTAATCTCAAAAATATACAAGCAACTCCTGTAGCTCAATTCCACAAAAATAAATGACCCAATCAAAAAATGGGCCAAAGATCCAAACAGACATTTCTCCAAAGAAGACATTCAGATGGCTAAAAACACATGAAAAGATGCTCAACATCACTCATTATCAGAGAAATGCAAATCAAAACCACAATGAGGTACCATTACACGCCAGTCAGAATGGCTGCTATCCAAAAGTCTACAATCAAAGAAAAGCATGGGTGAGTATAGATTGAAACAGATGGAAAGGCTTCATGGTTGACACAGAGCTTCAGGTGAACGTGAAAGAGAGTGGACTTCAGTAAGAGAGGTGGCCAGCAGTGAGAAGCCTGGAGGAGGCACAGGCCAAGGTGGGTAAGGTGGAGTGTGCGAACCCTGGAGGGGGTGGGGAGCAGGCTGAGCAGAAGCGGGAAATAAAGTTCATCCTTTGAGCTGAGTCAGATTTAAATGGCCCCGATAACAAGATGGAGACATTTGACTTTGAGACGACAAAAGGAAACACAGGTCTATTCTTTGTTTTTCTCTGTTCCGCTCCCCCATCCCCTATCTTCCATTACTTGTTTTTCAAGATTATTTTATTATATTAAGTATTTCTAAGGCGCTATATGTGGCTTTATCCTCCTTGAGCACCCATGATCAAAAAGATACAGTATACTTGTATACAAGCCATAAATAAGTGCATGTCTGAGGAAAAACCTACCATAACAATGTGAACATCTGAGATTTATGATAAACCCATTTGCACACAATCATATAAACAGCACAGCAGCGCTAATAGCAACAGCCATGTTTCAGGTTGTATTCCTATGGATGTTATAAAAGCGCTATTTCAGAGCTAAGAACCTCGGACGGTACCAGTTGCATGTCAATGGGAAAGGTTTTACTAAGTTTTCTGATACCACTGTTGCCAGTTACAGTACTAAATATTTTAGAATGAATTGGCTGGTAAATATAAATAAGATAGAATTTTACTAATAAGAACAAACAGGTTTATAGAAAGGAGGAAAGCACAGAGTTTACAAATCAACTACAAAATCCACTAAAGTTATTTTCTTTTAACTTTTAATATATTAATATTAAATGTAACTGATATATTAGTAGAAGCTGAGTATGAATTAAAACTTCTGTCCTAATTCAGACAACTTGTCACAGTCCCACTCAAGAAACAATGATTTGCAAGGAATTTATAAAAGTCATAATACGGTCTTTATATTGTGGTACTGGGGCTTCCAAGCTGGCATTAGTGGTAACAAACCTGCCTGCCAATGCAAGAGACATAAGGAACGTAGGTTCAGTCCCTGAGTGGGGAAGATCCCCCGGAGGAGGGCATGGCAACCCACTCCAGCCTGGCAGACTACAGTCCACAGGGTCTCATAGAGTAGGACACAACTGAAGTGACTCAGCATATGTGCACAGTGGTGCTATTACGCCAAAAAAAAGTCTTTCATTAACATTATAATATGAAATTTTACTAGGACAAATATACATTGTAGAAAAACATCAGACATCTGATGAATCATCAGATGATTCCAATCCCCTCTTACTAATAAAGCTGACACTCTCATATGAAGAGAACTGCTCAGTTCCTGCCATGCCATGGACTCAGAAATAATATTTGGGGTCAGATATTCATGCTGCTGGGGAAGGAGAAGTTAATAAGCGTCTGGCCTTGGGCAGCCTCTCGGAGCCTCAGGAGGACCATGTAATCTTTATTCCTGGTGTGTATTCACGTCAATATTTCTAAAAATACTGAGCATGAGACATCTCTTCATTTCATATTACAGTGTAGATCACTGGTCTTCTATAAATAGTGAATCATGAGAATTACCTATTATTTCCCAACTGTTTAAGACAGCGATAATAAGAAAGCCATGGTTTCCTACTTGGATTCCTTGCGGCAATCCCTGCCAGCTCCAACTCACCAAGGAAAAACTATCAGAGTAGTGGTTTTCTTAACAAAATTAATAAGCCAAAGACAACAAGGCTGATCAAAAGCAGTGCTTGGGTAATACTCCTAACAGAGGAGATTTAAATCTGTTAATATGACAGCCCTGTTAGAACCAGCACCTGACACCAGCGTATACAGTTCTCTGCATATTAACATGAGGGACAGTGGACCATCATTATTTATTCAAAATGTGACTTCATACAGGACTCAAGTACAGAGTAAAGTGAGCAAAATAATATTTCTTTCTGCCAAACAAGTTTAAATTCACCTTTGATATATGTATTAAAAAAATTATGCATTTTTTCTAAAACACATACCACTGGACCATGTTCCTTAGAGCCGTGCACCTTACATACAAGCAAATATGGTATGTTTGCACTCTATCCTGTAGGTCCTCACGTGTCTACTTTGGAAACAGAATTTCTAAACATTTGAATATACTCGCCAGTTCTAGGAAGGGCTGTCCCCCCTGACGGTGACTGCATGATTTGTTGAAGCAGGAAAGGCAGCCTCTCCAAACTCAGGTATTTCATTGTCCTGGCCTTTGTCATCATCTCGGCCTTCCAGCGTGTCAGCATGATCTAGGGAACCATTTGAGCTCAAGGTAAGATTAGCTGGAAGGGCTGAGATGTATGGCCCAGTAATCTCAGAGTTCAGTAGGAAATTGACCCTTTCGGAGACCTTAGTCCGAAGAGCAGCAGTTACAGTACACTTCGAGAGTAACTATCTGGGAGCCTTTGTGCGCTGGAGCATCACTAGGACGCGATGCACATTCAGAAGATGAATTCAACGTGGGTACTGTAGAGCCTGACATGTATCACAGCTGGCTTTAAATCACAATATTCTGACATTCAGATACATAGAAATTCCGTATTGCCAGGAATTTGCCCTGCTCCTTTCTAAATCATAAGTTCAAGGGAAAGTGCCAAAATTGGATTAACATAAGAAACAAATTCTTAAAGGGTCTTAAAGTGACTGTGATCCAACTAAGAGTAGGTAAATACTAGCAGTCTCTCTGCTGTTTCTCACGCATGTCCACCACGCAGCAGGCATGACGTAGCCTGTGATAAAACAGAGTAAAATGACAAAAAACATACATGTTTGAGGTGAGTCTGGGTGGGAACAACCTCCTAAATGTAGGACAAAGCAATGAATTTAGCTTCCTTTCAGTAGTAATGAGTACTACTTACTTAAAAAGTTGGGTATGTACAGCTCTAGAATTCTTCTTACACAACAGATTTGTGGACTTCAGCTCCTTCTCATATATTCTAAATCATTTTGAAAAGATAAACTCAGATAGGAATCTATAAACACTGCATATAGATCATTTATACTAATTTTTCAAATCTTCAACACCTCAAACAAAAGACTATACAGAATAGCATTATCATTTATTATGTACCTTCCAGCATTCAAAATATTAAACTAAATTTCTTTCTAATATAATTAAGTGCATAAGCAAAAACAACTGGAAGGATGTAGGTGATAAAATATATTTATACTTGGCATAACTATAGTGTTAGGGCAGCTAAAATACAGAATTAACTGGAGCTATCAAAATGAGGTTAACAGCAAAAAAGACTTCAATTACGGGCTGGGAAGGAATAAAAATGAAAGTCAAAGAGGTTGCTAGCTTAGACTTTATGATGTAAAGAAAACAAAACTGCTCAACTCTTTATATGGCTCTACTCTCTTTTTATTAAAGATTTTTCAGACTGAAATAAATGAACATGAATTAAAATCCAAGAGATAACTTCACACAAGGCAGTTAACGAGCAGACTTCTGCCCAAGGGAGAGCACCCATGAAGGTGCCCTGAGGGTCAGACCTCACTACGTGTCCAACAGCGCCAGCGGCCCCAGCAGAGTCTCGGGGACGCAGCACTTGGGCACAGGCACCCAGAGAGGCTACCCAGGAGCCGGGGACCGCGGGCGCCCTATTCTGCAACTCAGCCACGTCCTGCCCAGCCTGGCACACTGGCGTCTTCAATACAAGTCAGACTGCAGCCCAAGGGCGAGATCTGACCTAGCCATGGCAGCCTGAGGCACACCGCGCTGACAGCCGTGCCCTTGACCTGAGGGCGCAGGTTTCAGCGGTCACCTCAGCGGGCTCCTCCTCGCCTCCTGAAGCCTGGTGAGCCACCCCCACCCCTTGGGTGGCCCGTACGCTGAGGTCATCCATTTGTATCTGCAGTCTGGTGGGGACTCCTGGGCCCTCAACAGTTCCCACCGGGTGGCTAATAGGCTTCTCAAGTGTAGCACGTCTACACCTGGTTCCCAGTCTCCCCGATGGACCTGCTCCGACGGTGGTTTTGCCCATGAAGCGAGTGATGTGACCTCACTCTTCCCACCATTCAGGCCCAAACCGCGACACGATCCATGACTCTTTATCTCATCCAGTGCGCCGGTAAGTCCTGTGTGGGCTGCGCTTCTCAAGTAGATTCAGAGCCCGGACGCTTCCATCTGCCTGCTGCGACCAGCGGGGTCCAACCCGCCACCCCCTCGGCGTCCAACAGAGCCCGGCCTCTGGTAGCCCCGTCCTCCACGCAGGCTGCTCTCGGCATACCACACGGCAGACAGCGGCTTCGCTAAAGCCTGAGTCACACCACGCCAGGCCCCTGTTAAATACCCTCCAAACTCTCGCAGAAGGAAAAAACCCAAGTCCTCGCACAGTCCTCCAGAGCCTGGCGCGGCCTGCGCTGCCATCACCTCCCCCCACGTCGCGCCACCCCGAGCACCTCCCAGCACAGGGGCCTCTTGGCATCTCTTGGCGACGCCCCCACAATCTTCTTTAGGACATTTGAGGATTTTCCCTCTGCTGAAAAGACTCATGGGGCTGAGCCCCTCTGCTCAGTCAGGCCTAGATCACCTGTCACCTTCTCTCTGAGGCTCCCTGTCATCTCCTATAGAAAACCACCTCCCTTCCCAGTTTCCCAGGTGGCACTAGTGGTAAAGAACCCTCCTGCCAAAGCAGGAGACTTAAGACATGCAGGTTCCATCCCTGGGTCAGGAAGATCCCCTGGAGGAGCACATGACAACCCACTCTAGTATTCTTGTCTAGAGTCCCACGGATGAGCAGCCTGGAGGGCTACAGTCCATGGGGTCGAAAAGAGTCGGACACGACTGAGCAACGAACACTTTCACCCTTTTCAGGCCCCAATACAGGGCTTACCACAGAGCAGTTACCTAGTGGATAAGTGCTCAAATAATAAGTTAATTAAATATTGTAAAAGAACAAAACTTATAACACTTTATTAATGTGCAATGTATCAAAAAATACACACACACACACACATATGAACAAAAGGGACAGAGTTACTGTGAATAGCAGTAATCCTGGGCGGGAGGTAGCATCAACCAGGGAAAAGGGAACTTCTACTCAGCACCTTGCATATTACTGTACTGCTAATAGCTACCAACACACATTCCATTGTAAAAATATATATGGATAAGCAAACACAATTTTAGGAGGATAGTTCTATACAAGGAGGTTAGCTAAAAGAAATTTTTAAGTTAAACTTAAAAGAATCACTGATTTTATCCACCACTGGCTTTTCTATGCCATACTTACATACAGTGTTACACAGCTGAAAAAATCAAGAGTGCTGCAGAGAGAAACAGGTGAAATACTTACTTTGGCAGTATAAAATCAGATCTCTAAAGAGAAAGACTTTTTTTCCCTCAATTTTTGTAATAAAAAACCTTACTATATTTGTATTCAGATAGCTCAGACATCAGTGCTGATTTTATAACCCTATACCATGAATGCCATAGAGCTGACAGCTAATCACAGATATTCTTTACTGCAATTAAAGAATCTTCTGTTTGTCACGAGTAACCACATAATCACCGTTTTGGAAGAGATGGTTCTAGGTATTCAATAATGAAGATATTATCACATTTTTGAGGCTGTCAAGCCAGTTCTCACTAAAGACCTATGCTAATTCTTTGATTTACTTCTCTGTTACACAAGAGCCCTGATCCTGTTGTGGCTTATTTGCCACTCAAAAGTTGACTCCATACCACCTCACCCATATGCACTTTTGAATTGCTTACCACTTCCATTTACCTACATTCTCTAAAACTCCAAATGATCAGGGACATTAGATTTTCAGCTTCTTGATCTCTTTCACAGTGATAAGGGCAGGAAATGATGTATTAAGAAACATTTATAAAATTTAATAATCTTCTAGAACTAAATTTTACTGAAGGCTCATATATGGCAAGAAGTATTCTGATAAATGACATTCCCAATGACATGTTTAAAACTGCAAACAACGCTGCCTGCAGGAAACCATGCCACCGCGGTGAAACAAACAGTCACACTGACATCAACGTGGCTGAGACGTCAGTGCCTTGGCTGCCCTCTAAGCCTGAATTTCTGCACACGTCAGGTGCTGCTGCTGCTGCTGCTGGTACTAAGTCGCTTCAGTCGTGTCCGACTCTGTGCGACCCCATAGACGGTAGCCCACCAGGTTCCATCGTCCCTGCAATTCTCCAGGCAAGAACACTGGAGAGGCTTGCCATTTCCTTCTTCAATGCATGAACGTGAAAAGTGAAAGTGAAGTCGCTCAGTCCTGTCCAACTCTTAGCGACCCCATGGACTACAGCCTACCAGGCTCCTCCGTCCATGGGATTTGCCAGGCAAGAGTATTGGAGTGGGTTGCCATTGCCTTCTCCAGCCAGGTGCAGTGGAGTTCAAAGAAAATACTGCCAAAATATGTCCCAACAACAAAACCCTGTAATTCTAATTTCAATCAAATTTCCGCTGAGTGAGGTCCTAAGGACGTGTTCCCAAAGTTATGAAGTGGTGCTACCAAAGGCCGTCCCCTCCAGGTTAGGAAAAAGGTTCTGAGACTGAGAGTCAGTGGCATGTATCCAGCTGTGCTCAACCAGCCATCACGGCTGATTCTCTGTCCTGAAAGGCCCTGGCTTCCCATCTGTGGGGCTAGGGGCAGTCTACGTGCTAGGTAACTGTCCACTGAACAAAAAGGCCTGACTTCCAGAAGACAGAGGCTTAAGCTCTCTATTCTTTAATTTGTCAAAGACAAAAAAACAACAGAAAGTAACAGTCTAAAAAATGGTGCTTTATAGTAATACAAATCCAGAAATACAAGTAGGAGAAGGAAAGATAATAACAGTAAAAGACTCGAGAACACTGGGCTTCCCAGGTGGCTCAGTGGTAAAGAATCCACCTGCCAATGCAGGAAACACAGGTTCGATCCTGAGGCTGGGAAGATTCTCTGAAGTAGGAAATGGCAACCCACTCGAGTATTCTTGCCTGGGAAATTCCATGGACAGAGGAGCCCAGCAGGTACAGTCCATGGGGTTGCAAAGAGTTGGAAATGACTAAATGACTGAGCACACACACAATGCTTTATACAGAGCAGGTGATCAGTGACTGAATGGAAAGTTCTTGACCAAAACTGAGAGACCAAGAATGAAAACCTAACAATAAAGCAGGAATATAAAGAGACACCATAGATAAGCAGAAGACAGAGATAAAGCATTCCATGGGAATGTAAGTGATATTCACACAAACGTGCCTATGAGCTAAGAACTAAAGGAAAGCTACTCAAAGATGGGAAAGACACTTATCCTCATGTCTACAAACCATGTTATGGACCATCCAGAGACTGTGCATCCATTTCCAAATATAGAAAACATTGTTCATAATAAGTAATTGCAATCAATTATTATAAAAGCAAAATAATCAATTATATTGATTACTGGTACCTACTATTCTTCAAAAGAGTATGCAATAGAGAACAGAGAGACAGAAGAAAAAGCACTACAAATAAAAGCCTGGGTAAAAGATAATCAGGAAAATTTTCTCTGGAGAACAACAAACGAGAAATACAAGACCGCTGAAGGAATTTTAACTTGTACCTGAGTTTACACAGACTTGACCAGGGATTAACATTGTGGACAGAGTTGGTGACTGAGGAAAAGACATAAAAAGGCAGGATTGAAGAATTCAATGATCAAACTCTTAAAGCGTGGGCTATTTATTTGACTTTGACAACTGATAAAAACCGATCTGAATGTAATTATGTGAAGCTACTATCATGAACTAACGAAAGCCTAAATACATGAACTCTGGTGCTTGGGCAATCAAATCAAACCAAAACGACCACAGCTTTGCAGTACACAGAGGAGAGTGCAGATACGTACTTGGCCCTCAGGGCTGGGATCAGGGTGTCGGGCAGGTCTGCTTTTGTATACTTCTCATTTTCCTCCCACTGCTGGAGTCAAAATTCGTAGGAAAACCTTTGGCCACTCTCAGACACATGCAGCCACCAGGACAGCAGAGCGCCTAGCTGGGGGCGCCCAAGTTGCCGCTGCGACACTCAGCCATACGCCCCAGCTGCTGCTTGCTGCCCAGGCGGGAGTTCACAAGTGTGTCCTACGAAGGTTCTGATCCTAAGACTGTGGTCCAGGACTGAGGCGTCCTCTTTGTTGAAAGCGACCAAGACTGTCCCCAATCATTTACAATTAGAAGAGAAACCATTTATTTGCTAAAATCAAACTAAGATTTGAATGACTATTTGAAGAGGCTGAATAATCTCACAAAACTTTTAAAGAAAATGCCTAGTTTCTTTGTTTAGCCAATGAGTGAATATCAAGGAAAATGCTACTCACATTTAACACTTGCTATAATATATACATTATGGGAAGGCACACTATTTTCCCTGAACAAATACATGAAAACACTGAATTCATTTCTAACTCTCTGAGTGTCAACTCATAAATTCAGATTTTTTGAAGTTACTCTGTAGTTTTATTTGTTTATTTATACAAAACTGATTTATTTATGGCAGAAACCAACACAATATTATAAAATAACCATCTTCCAATTAAAAATAAATTTTAAAAAAAGAAAAAAATTCAGATGTAAAAAGTTCCATTTTTCCTCAAGAATAGAATTTACAGGTTCTTAAGTACATTTATAAAGTCATTACTATTCACACTCAGCAAATAAAATAATAAAAAGGTGTTGCTAAAATGAAAAGGTAAAGGGTGCTGAATATAACACATATCAAAGTCAATGAAATAAATACATATATATATATATAGTAAATAAAGTAAAGCATCTTAACAAACCAGATTCCCTGTGGACACAGCTATTCAATAGTTATTGATACGGTCCGCTGCTTATTCCTAGAAACTATAATTAGACATGATGCATGCTGTCCATTTCCTCAAGATGTAAAATAACCACGCTAAATAAAGTTATTCCTGTCCAGAACACGTTGCCTATTCTTTTAGCTGAAAGCAAACCTCTAGTAAATTCCTATTTATCTTCTTGCCAATCAAGGAATGAATGACTGACACTAACGCAGCCTTATCTGGGACTTATGTCTGCAGCACATTCTGCTAAGTGATGTCATTGCTCAAGCAGACGAAAATAAGCAGATTATTACAGTGACTAGGAGCAAACTAAACATTTGGGTTTTTGCATGGACAGATTTACACAGTGTCTGTCAGATAAAGCACAGTTTGCCTGCTGCTTACACAACAAGCATGTGCCTGACAGCTCCCTCCCAGGGTTAGTATCTGATTACATAAATAGGCCATTCCCCACCATTCCTGAAGACTGACAGTCTGTCTTAGTTTAAAGAGCAATTTCGGACTATCAGCTTTTCTGTCTTGCACATGAGGCTGATGAACATCAGAGTACTTCCTGGAGGTCCAATCAGGTTTTCTCACCACCTGCTTCCGGGTCATATAAAATGTAGTGGACGCGGCAGAGAGGGAAAAGACAATTTGAAAACTTTTGGCCAACCCAATACTTTTGATGACTGCTCTTGAGGCATGTACTGAAGGGTGAGTCATGCCAACACACTTACGTGTGTGTGTGGGTCCACAGTATTACCATTGAAATAATTCAGAAGCATATCATGACTTTAGAGCTAATGGCTTTATTTATAAAGTTAAATATGAGGCATGATCACACACAAAAAATTACTAACTTTTATTTTACAGTTTCACATTTTTTAATGAATTTTTGAAAATCATTCCAGCAAGGTACTAAAACACCAAACACTTCTCAGAATGGCCATATGAAACCACAGCACTAAGCTCAATGCCATGTTTAAAAAGTAACTGACAACTAGTTAACACCTTTCCTATCCCCATCACAATACTCAAAAGAGAACTTATCAATCAACACTCTAGGGAATGTTGATGAGTGAAAATATGGCTTAAAACTTACTTTGACAGCAACAAAAATGGTAGTCAAAAATATTTATGAGCAGACGGTGTCTGTATAGATGCTATGAGGTTCCGTACTTTGTTCTGCTAAGCAATACTGTTCATACGGCAGCAGCAGCCATAAAAATAGCAGCGGCATCACCAAGGCCCTACAGCCTACTAGAAGCTCACTTACAAACCACCCTGAGTTAAACACTGACTATTAATAATCACATACTTCTTCAAAATATAAAGCTATGAATTTTCCGTTCAAAAGTGAGCTGTCTGATCAAGATGGATGAATTTCTTTTCAATAAGGAAAAAATGAGGCAGTACTCATTTGAAAGGTGGTACTGAGTATCTTAATTTTATTGTCAGGAAACCAGATATTTCTTAATTTTCTCCCTTGGTCTCACACTATATGGGAGCTGTTAGAAGGAGAAAAACTCAAGTATTAATATCTCCACTGTTAAATGTCTCTTAAACATCCACTATGGGCCAGATCCCATCCTGGGTTCTGGAAATACAGAGATCAACAGGACCCAGGCCTCCATCCTCAAGGTACGTACCATCTGATAAGGAAGAGGGACAAGCAAACACAAATTATATTTCAAGGCAGCAATTTATCTTTTTACAGATAAATGTATTTTTTAGATTCAAATGGTCATCTTTTCCAATATTAAACAGCTCTGATTTTCAGGATGATTACCTGTGAAACCTATCCTATACTTTTCCAGTTAAAAGAGGTACTTCCTCCTTAATAATTGTGTTTTGTTTTGTTTGCCTCCTAAAAAAAACCATCTCAAGCCACATTAATTATTTCATGAAGTATGGACCTGAACAAGACACACATAAAAAAAAGCCTACCTAAAACTACAAAAATGCATACTCTTTCCTTCCAGAATGGTTCCACATGAGCTTTTTACACTCTTACATATTATATACAGACATTTAGCTTAAAACGTCTTATTGCCTAATACTAAGTGTATTTTGTCTTTTTCATCTGTTTCTTGACACCAACACTAATGAACTGTCACAGAAATAGTTTTGGGAATCACAAAGGGTGAGGTTCCTTACAACGGTAAATAATCAGAAGTCATAAACACAATATTGTCTCTAGTAATTTCAGCCATAACTTTCAAACATTCATACCCAGACAAACCAGATGAAATATGTTGCTGCAGGTCAGCTCTGATGGATCCCTCAGAAATATCAACATTATTGCTTTTATTTTATTATGTACCACACTTCATAACTGTACACTGCAGAGTACAATAAAACCTCCGCTACACAGTGTGAGTACTTATTAAACAGGTCAGAAGTTACTGTAACAAATAACTTGTTCAACTCAGGGTCCATTAATAACATATCTTGTTGCTGCTCAGATGAGGAAATTTTTTTTTTAAAGATGAAAAAATGGGGCAACAAAAGAGAAACATAGAACAATTTGAATCTCTTGTGTATGCAATTTTCCTTTATATGTACATAGTTATCTACTGTATTTTGCAGCGCAATCATATGCCCAACAACTCTGAAATAACTATTTTAAAATTGGGATGAAAAAAGAAAAATGAAAGGAGATTAAAGAAGGATAAAAAGAACTAGCACAATGCTATTTGTAAGATTTCAGAGCAGCTGGTTGTGACTGTCCCACATAGACCTGAAAGTAAGAAACAACATATACTAATAATGCCAATCTCTCAAAGGCTGTATCAATTGAAGTGAAACACATATACAGAGGGACTGCCAAGCTCAAACTACACTGCAAAACCAACCGAGAGCTACTCTTCCAGGGTAGGCGGTATGGCCACCTATGCTACACAAGGCAATGTTTCTACAAATAAAATTAGCTACATTTGAAGCTCACCACTGTTAATAACAAAAATGGGAAACTATAAATGAGAGGAGATTAAAAAGGAAAGAAAAAAAAAGCAAAGCTAAAGATATTTAAGGTATCATGGGACATCTACATTGTGAGTAAGCAATGGAAAACATTTATGGACAAGTGGGTGATACAAAGTGGATGTTTTTCATCACTTCCGGAGTGAAGGACAGGAAGAAGAGAGGCATGGAGGGATGCAGAGAGAAAGGGAGGGGAAAGCCAGCAGCCCACAAGCAACACGCGTCCGAGCACACTAACGGCTGGAGAGCAGCGGCCATATGATGAACCAGCCGCCAACATGAAACACTAGTAAACATAATCAATCAGCAAAAGCACAAACACAATGCACTTAAGAACTCAGCAGCTCATTAATTTTCACAAAACAAAAGCCTGTATCAATTCTTAATTTTTATATAATTCCAAAACGTGACACTGACTGCAAAGCAAATTTACAGCCTTACAAGTACATGAGAATGTCACATGTAGTCTATTTTCTTTTCAACTAATGACTGACAATCTTTGATTTTTCTCTAGAATTTGTTATTAATTTCTTATCACAGGAATCAAGATAATTAAAAGGAAACTCACCCAATGAGCACTGATGCCATCAGGGCCCGCCTAGCACCTAACAGTGGCTCAATAAACAGAACTGAAAAAAAGTTTATTTTTTTATTTATGTAGGTAAATAAGAAAGTTAAATATCTACAAAACACCTGTAAGTGTTACTGAGGAATATGAAATAAGCCTCAAAAACTACTAAATATAGTCCGGAAGTGTGATTATTCCCTAAAAATTAGCAGAAGGAAACAACTTATTCATAAATCACATTAATCAGTGATGTTTCAGCCATCTGAAACGTGTCAAATATTAGCATCTGATGTGCCTGTGAACAGTCATTGCTACTGGTGTACAAGAAATGCCGTAATTGGTTTAAATCGGCCTGGCCCATCTGTCTTTAATACTCTTATTACAAGGCAGTAAGCAGAGAACTATTAGAGCTGCAGTATAAGCTGTAAGATCTTTACTCGTTCTTAAATCATTTAAAAATAATGAGAGCTTTAGCCTTTATCTAATTAACGAGTGCCTTCTTTGAATTAGAAAAACTGTATCATTTAGCCCACGGTTGTTTAGTAAATTGGCTTGGTGGCATGCAAGCTAATGCAGGGGAACAGTTCCAGCGTCTTGTCCCTGGCCTCTTATTACTTGAATTATAATTCAATGATCACCTTAGATCATGGGCTATTCATAAATCAGAAGGCTGACATCAGATGAAAAATTGTATTAATATATGAAACTTATTATATAGTACAAACTGCTCTCTTGATAAATTACATTGTTCAAACTTGACAATGATTGCATTTAAAACATTATTCCTGTTTGCTGTTTTACAGACTGAAACCTCTTCATGAAAAATTTACAGTGCTCCTCTGTGTTTTGGAGTCAGAGGGCAACAGGAGCACATGGCAGACAGAAACCATACTTTAGCTGTGCTGGCAGCTGCAGAGGGCAGAAAGCGCTTCTCAGGGAAGGAGCAGGCCCGCCGCTGCATTTCCTGCATCTCCATCTCCGACTTTATGAAGATACTAATTGCCCTTACCAGCAGAAGCACAGTAAATAATAAAATTTTAATTTCAGCTTACTGGATTGCTTTCTTCTCCTATATAGGTGTTTCAATGAAATTTATAGTCATAAATGTTTCACAGAAATTTATAGCATGAGAGGAAAAAATAAAGGGGCAAACCCATGAAGTTTAATTTGAATTGAGGCCGGGCTCCTTAGATGATGCGTTATGACAAATGCTTTTCGCCAAGGCTGACTGGGTAACTCAAGCTGTAGTTCCATATTATTTACATTAATTACATGAAGGCGGCTTTGTTAATGGTACATTCTGGTATGGGTCGCAGCATGATATGCTAATGATCTAAGAAAAATCTGCATCTCCAATATTTATGATAATTTGTAATAGGAAATAGGGTTGCTTTTATTTCTTTCTCCTTGCTGGAATAAAAAAAGTGAGCACAAAACAATTTTATTCAGAGAAGAAAGCAAAAAGTTCTAATCGCCAAGACATTTAAGTGTTATAAACAAAAAGAAAGACTCTTATTGTTAGGGGTGTTGTCACAGCCTGTGACAAGGTGATAATACGGCAGTTCAGGGTGAGGTGTGTATCAGCTGAACTGGATGGGAGAAAGCAGAACCGCAAAGCCTAACTTCCATCCCCAAATCGCCTCCTGTTCTTATGTGCTCCCACCTCCCAGCTTGCAGCCACCCTCAACAGAAAGAAGAGAAGCTTCAAATAAACACCGCTAACTTACACTAGGTTACATTCATTATATGGAACACCATTATGCTGGAAAATATTTGATAATTTTACAAAATCCATCACAACTTGTGAGAAACTTATGGTACGATCGTATAATCCCCAAAGGTTAAAACTGCAAAACTATGGTAATTTACACATACTAAATATCAGCATATTTTATTCATATTGTTATTCTTATAAATTATGTCCAAATTTATAAAATCCTAAAAGTAATGGTAATATTACCACTATGGCTTTTTGGAATATAAAACAAAGAAACAAAATTGTTCAAAAAATCAAATATGATATATTCAAAAGACTAAAGCTTCTCTGATTATTCATGTTTAAACTATGCTACCTGTATTTTCAAAAAACTGTTTAAACATGCATCTTATTTCATTATTAGGAGTTAGCAATAAGCAGCTACATAGATGGATATTTTTGGCATGATAAAGTTACATATTTTCAAATTAATAATGTTCTACTGGAATAAAAGTTCCCATATAATGTATCCTATTCTACAGAATAGAGCAACAAAAACACTTAGGGGAAAAAACCTATAGGTAACTGGATACTTCACAAGCATATTTAAATATACAAAGTAAGCTTCTAAGATAGACATACAATAGTTTTTTTTAAGACATATAGTTAGGTCTTCTACAGACTAGAAAATAATACTGAATTTTAGAATTTTAAAATTCTTAGAAATTTAGAATTTTAAAAATCTAAGAAGGAATATTTCTATAAACTGTTAATACAGAGACATTCTATGTTCAATATGATTAGCAACAGTCAGGACAGCAGTCACCTCCAGAGAAAGGAAAAGTGTGTGCTCAGAGTTCCACACCATACGGAGGCCACAGGAGTGGTGGCGTCTATCACCATTCTTGATTTCTGATACCATATATGAAAAAGTGCATGTGGTTTTCAGAACTAGAGAGAAAAAGAAGGGTTTCACACTCTTAGAAATGAAGGAGATATGTTACCCTTAATGTCTAATGTTAAGATCAGCGGTCCACTGGTTCTTTAAAACTTATGAAAAAGAACACAATAAAAATCTATAGCAAAGTCTAATTATGTTAAGAAAACAACTCTGACCCATTTCTCAAGACTTCTTGGGTCAAGTGGACATATCCATTCAGAGAACCTGTTTCTTGTTGGTAAAAATCTAAGAACCACATATAATTTAATGAATAAGAAATAAACTCTCCTCTCAAGAACCTTGGTTCAATGAACAAAAGCTCCTCCATCTATTAATTGGAAAACAGAAAGCTTTCTATGATTTACTCTATAAAACATGAAGGCCACATACAAAGACAACAGCTAATGAGCCAGGAGCATTACTGTGCACCCTTGCACAATTCAGCTGTGAGCACAGTCACGTTAATCTAGTATACAAACAGTGCAAGCTTCTGAGGTCTCCTACTTCCCTCAGGGCAAAAGTGAGTCTCCCCTGCAGAAACAAACACCCGCCAACATGTCTACACTTGGAAAGGGGCCACACCTTTTTATTCCCTTAAGTAAACATAATTTAGATTACATTGTGATATTAAGGAATTTGACTAACCCATCAGTTGACCACAAAATTGTAATAGAAGAAACAGAAGTCTTGTACATAATGTAAGATTCAGAATATAAGATACCTGTCAATGAATGTATTTCAGGTCCTAACACAAACTGAACACCATGTCATAAGACTTAAAAATTACTTGCAATGGATTTGTTATAAGGCCTTGGTTGTGACTCATATGACATTTTTAGAATAGCTATCCTGGCGACATCATACTCCATAATTTAGACAAGTATGTAAGCCAGATATACTTCCTTCTTGGTCCTACTCTTCTGAATAAGAACGTGACAGAGATTTCATACTGTGAACAAGTTAAATAGTGAAACGATGGTTGATGTTTACTGATTATTTTGAAACTCTGTATTAGGCAGTCTCACTAAATTACAGATTTCAGAAAATAAAATTACAAAGTCTGATGGGAAAAAAATGTTCAGAAATACTACTACTATACTCAATATACAAAATTTACATGCATTTTAAAAATATTTTTCATTCTAATAATAACTCAAGATTTAACTTACAAATATTAAAAGTATCTTTGTTTATGCATCTCATTGCCAATGTCAAAAACAGCCATATAATATATTCCCTTCATTCAAACATTATACAGCTCTTCCTTGTACCTGCTTAATCCAAGGCTAAAAATGTCACATGTGCATGTGCGCTCAGTCACTTCCAAGTCTTTGCAACACTACAGACTGTAGCTCTCCAGGCTCCAGTGTCCATGGGATTTCCCAGGCCATTTCCTTCTCCAGGGGATCTTCCTGACCCAGGGACTGAACCTGTGTCTCCTGCATTGCAGGTAGATTCTTTACCACTGAGCCACTAGTGAATTACCCTAAAACATTCATAAAGCCCAGCACAAAGAAGCGTGAGTGTATGTTCGTGGATGAACACAGATGTCTCCACGCTCAGGAGTGCTGGCCGCTCCTGTCCTCTGGCACGGGGGTGGCCGGCCGCCTGGCCCATGTTGGCAGGTGCCCCGTGGAGGGCGACGTGGCGGGTGCCTGTCCACAGCGCGTGCACACTGACAACCACCAGGGACCGTCTCCTGGGCTGTGTAAGACAGTTGCATGTTCCCTTCTTGATAGACTGCTCTGAATTTTGTTGAGGATGCCCTGATGTTTCTGACAACCAGTACAAGCCATACATTTCAGCAAAATTTCCAAATTAATGTGGAGAGCACTTCTCAACGTTCTGTTCTGTATTGTTCACTCTTGCTGATTGTGTCCTAAATAATAAACTGTGGCCTCTGGCAATTTTTCTCAGAATGTTTATGATGAGAACTCATTCATCTAAATCTGCTGGCCAGTGGAATAAAATAAATCAAGAATTTCCCAAATATAACAATATTTGTGTTCAGCAGATAATTGATGACTGCAGCTGCACTAATTAAAACCCATCTGAGTTTCATTAATCTTGGTCACCAGGACCGATTGCCGTGCACCACACCTTGCACAGAGCCTGGCGCCCTTGCGATCCGGTCACACTCAGGTGGGCCTCAGTCCTCAATGTTCAGTGATGATGTGAAATATCTCAATTCAATACATATAAGAAGCGTAACATGGAGCCATTTAGGACATATCTCCAATTGTCAGGCTCAGTCACAAAAAAGTATAATTAATTTTTGTATCAAGTTAACACTTTTATTATAAGACATACTTTCTGTTTGCTAAAAAATGTGTCGATGACCTGTGGTTTAAATAAGGTCTACAGCAACAGGCAGGCAGCATGACGGGGCCTACAGAGCCTCACAGACCCCGTGTGCAGGACGGCCTGGTGGTGGGGCTACTCCGAGTGCTCACAGAAGCCCCTCCCAGCAGAATGGCCTTCAGCAAAAACCTCAAGGAACTGAATGTATCAGTCTACATGTGTTTGGATAGAAACCAAGGAATAATGTATAAATAATAAAAATATAGGCTCAGTCAAATTTCTACATTTAACAAAGCCAAAATTGTCACTAAGTTCATACATTAGACCCCAGTATCAGGTTCATCTATCCTAGGGTAGGGTATAAGCAGTGGAATATTGGCATGCAGGATAAGAGAGGGGGAAAGGGTGACATGCTTGGACAGAAAACAGAGAAGCGAGGGTTAAAATGGCATGGTGAGCATCAGTGTAAGAGCGACGTACTAAGGTTCCAGAAGAAGAGACTCTAGAGAACTGTGGAAGAAACACAGCAAAGGAAGAGGGAAACTGGGTAACCGTGAGATCTCTTCACTAAAGATGAGATTAAAGGTTTTAAATAAACACATCTTGATAAGTTTTTATTAAAATATTATAAAGCACAAATAGATTTGTTCCTTTAAGTAAAAGAAGCACAAATACTAGATATTTGTGATGTTCACTTAAAAATTCACTAAAAAAATTATCTGACTTCCAACCAAAGAGACACTATCGAAGGAACAACTCACTTCATCTAATACCTATTATACAGCTCCAGGTATAATTTCAGGAATGTGAATACTTTTCCCTCTAATTTTAATGCATTACTTGACCCATGAAAGATTTTCTTCTGTAATGATCATCCTCTTTGGGGACAAACAATACATATTCATTAATAAAATATTCCAAGAACAGAAAAATTAAAATGTTTTAATTGTTAGTTTATCTTATATGTACTAAATGGAGATAAGATGCCATACAACCAACTTTTCAATATTCCGCAGTTCATGAATAGGCCTGTTCAAACAACAGGTTTCATTCTTACTATTCTCTTTGGAAATTAGCACTCATCTTACCAAAAAGATATGTTAAACATGCTGAGATTTCAGATCACCTCCATGATCTTCTCCTCAGGACCAGCTAGTTGGGAGGCTGATCAACTCAGTTGGTTCCCAGCATCACTGAGGGATGTACTGAAGACTTACAGGAGAGCAGGAGTCCAGAGGAGCCTGACATCCCTGCTGTTCTGCTTTGCTCCCTGCTGCAGTCTTAACACAGAAGGCTGACCACTCCTACAGGCCCCCTCAACCACGCCCATACTTCCACCCTGTCACTCTCCACTGCCCCCACAGACCCTCCAGCCGATACACCGCCCCTGGGCAAGAACACACACACACTCTCACTCTGGGTAGACTCTCTCAGAGCCTTCCCCATGGGGCCTCACATATCTCCACAGCGCTCCACCAAGTAAACACTTAGAGATGGACACTGTGAGTGGAAAAGCAAAGAAATTTGCCTAAAGCCGATCAAGAAGTACTGATCATCTTTAGGGCCAAAAAATACATAATAAAATATTCCAAAAATAGAAAAATTAAAGTGTTTTAGTTGTTATCGTATATGCACTAGCTAATCTTACGTGTCACTGTAGGAATCCAATCCAATCGTGTGTTAATAGCAAACCTATGATACAGAATTTTCAATCTAGATGATACAGTACTGGAGTCTTTGAAGACCATCGAACATTCATGCACATGTTACAGAGAACTTGTCAAGGACACAGGTGTTAAACAGCACATGAGAAACATGAATCAGGTCTCCTAAATTCAATCCAAGACCTCCCCAATTGCATGCAATTTGGAAAGGGGTAGTGCTCCTGGTAAACAAAGTCTGCCATTTCAGGAATGGGAGAGCGAAAAATAACATCATTATGTGAATAAACAATTCTTGCTGATCCCTTTCTGATGACCATTGTTTTATTACTTGGAGATAAAAATATAAAATATCTACCAAGTTTATATTTATTTACTTTGTTACAGTTTCTGATCTCCTAGCGCCTACAAGAAAAACTGAAGCAGAGGCTACAGCGTTCACTGAAACCACTGACTCAGAGCTGGGTCTGAGTAACTTGTTAACTAAACTGAGCACACCATTCTTCCTCCCATGGAAATATCCTGCACATGGCCACGCACAAACCACCTGCAGAATGCCTCATGTGGGCTCAGTTTTCCACACTTTGTCAGAAAAAGGAACTTCTCCACACAGGTCGTATCAGCAAGACCAACCAAAAGCCTTGAAAATACTGACTACTAGCCCTGGGGGTGAGGGGTATCCTAATCCACTTAAACCAGAGAAAAAAATCAGCAGTGCTGACACCAAGACAACTTAAATCCCATTTGCAAAGAATGGCCACAAAGGACATTCCCAACAGAATGCAGCACCTGTGGTCTCCCAGGTGTCTCTGGCCAAAACCTATCGAGTCATCAGTAATCTACTCTAATAGTTTAGAATCCACTTACACTTCCAGACTCACCATGCTTCTTTGTGTTTCTGAAATGATTTGGATATATAATAAAATTATGAAGTAGAATTTTCTCACCTTTTAAAATATTAAACAAAAGAGCTGATCAAGAAATAAAAGAAATTAAGTGAGAATACAATGTAGTCTCCATTTTACATTTTTTTCCATATCAATAATCCTTACTATAGTGAGCCAAAAAATAAGGTATCCCCTTATCCCTTGTTTTATAATGAAAATCAGGTCTTCACAATGTTTTACAAAACTGAAAGCTGTAGAAAGTTCTAGTAACCTCCTTACTAACAACTTTGAGTGAGAGACTCTCAGTGGATTACTGGCTGAATAACCAACACACAGATTCACAACATGGTCCCAGAGGTAAGCGTGGCTATCCCTTCACAGCTCTTAAATTCCATTCGACTGTGAGGAAATTTCAGTACTAAGGAATGGTTTAAGGTTGACCAAAATTAAGTAAAAACCCCGCATCCTCCCGGGATCTCTTTTGCCCTTCTTGTCGCCTTCCGAGCCGGCCCCCTGAAGGCAGCCGTGCGGCCTGTCCCCTTTATGTGGGTCACAGATGGCCTGAGCCACATGCTTCCCTGCAGAATCATCAATCAGGATCACTTGGCTTTTTCCTCCTTCTGGTATTTCACTTTCAGAGCTCTCTTCTCAATCATTAGTTGTGTGACTATGTGCCCTTAATCTCCTCTTAGACTTCTCTCCCTTCAGTTTATTTAGGAAAAATCATCGCAGGTTAATTCAACTCTGAACGTCCCCAAAACTGCATCAGGGCTCACCCCTGGAGCCGCTTATATTTAAGAGTACACACCTCAGGAATAAGAACCCTAAAATAAGCATTTCCTTACCTTTTTCTCCTGATGGTTTCCAATCTTGTTGATACTAAATATGGAAATGTGTATCTATAATTTTTCACAAGTATATTTTAATAAGTTGAAAATTATTGAAAAAAATGTCAGATTTTTGTTTTCAATGTTTCTTATAAAACACTACCATTCTTTAATACATATGTATATATGTTTACTGGGCTTCCCTGGTGGCTTGGTGGTACAGAATCTGCCTGCAAATGCAGGAGATGTGAGTTCAATCCCTGGGTTGGGAAAACCCCTTGCAGAAGGAAATGGCAACCCACTCTAGTATTCTTGCCTGGAGAATCCCATGGACTGAGGAGCCTGGCGGGCTACAGTCCATGGGGTCACAAAGAGTCAGACAGGACATGTGCACCGAATAACTGCAGCATATGTGTTTATACACATGTACAACACACACACATATACACACGTACATATACCATACATACATGACTTAGTCATTCTTCGTTAATACCTGTCTGTACTAATGCAATGAACATACGTTATATGAATGAGAATAAGAAATCATTTGTGCCCTGAATCCAGGAAGAAACTCAGTTCCAAGACAGATGGGACAGGCTCTGACACATGTGCACACCTGAAACTCCAGGGAAGCTCAGTACCTGGAGGAGCACGCAGTCCACCTGCAGAAGCTCAGCAACAGCACACATCTGCAGGATGAACAGCATCTAGTCACCTGAGATGCAGGAGAAGGCACGGCACAGTCGGAGAGACGGAAGGAATTTGGCACAGCTGGTGCCAACAGGGAGCAGAAGAAAGCAGAAGACGTGACTCGAGAGGTCAACCAAGGCCAGGCCAGAGCAGCTCTTTAACCCAGAGATCAGGACAGACCACACTGAACAGTTTAATAGTTTTAAGTTTAATTTTCCTGAAATTGAAATTTTTATCTATTTAATACTTTGAAAATCTTTTTCTGAAACTTCATTTAATATTTAAGGTAAACTGTATATTTAATAAAAGATGAAATTATAATTTTTTTCCAGGCTTTATTGAGGCTATCCTATACCTACCAATCAAGATATTATAAATAAACACAAATAGAAAAGCATGGCTTATTCCTTCAAGGAGCTGCTATTACCCTCTAAGGTGAGATCTGAACACTCATTCAGAAATTCAATAAATATTTAGTAAATAGTTCTGGCACAGAACTGGGTGATGGAAACAGAAAAAAAGTCAAAGCGAGATTCTGGGAGTCTCTCAGCACAATCTCATTCCCTCCAATGTAGGAGTTTATAGAGATTGTGAATAAGCCATATCATAAATAAGATCACATCTTATGGTTACATGCTGATGAATCTGTGGACGACAGAATTCCTTCTCTGGGCTGTGATGGTCTACAAAACACTTCAAATCATTATTCAGAAAAAAAAAATAACAAAGTAAAGATAAATGGGTAATATATTACTTTGTTAATCTTGTTTTCAGAGAAGATATCTCTGTCTATTGAAAATTAAGAGAATCTAATTTATGCTAAGAAGAAAATTATACAGTTTTCATTTTTAGCCCATGTAATATCAATGTGACTAATTAAATTTAGATGATCCAAAATGGTAAAAAGTTTAGAAGTAACTTTTTTTATTTATATAATTCTTGGATTATTAACCCTTATTAAATAAGGGTTAATTTCCAGTGAAAACAAAGCAGCAAGGACTCAAATGATGGTTATTAAGAGAAAACACTATAAAAATATTTTATAAAACACATAAGCCTGATATGTTTATTCATCAGCAAGTTATTTTTCACACATCACTATGTCCCAAGCAGGGACATGTACTTAAGACAGTTGGGGGATGCACACTAGATGCTGGTCTGTGGGCTGGAGCTGTAGCTGCTTCTGCAGAGATTTACACAACACCTTCAGCTTTCACAGTTGCTTGGCCAGCCACAGAAGTACATCAAACAGCTCCTCGTAAGGAACTGAGAAAGACAGAGAGAGACATGAGGTGGAATCTGGAGGGGTGTGGGTGATGAGAGGGAGGGGAAGACAGATGGACAGACAGACAGACGTGTGTGTGTGCGCGCGCGCATAAGGGTTAACATATATCTTAGTGGCTCTGTTTCTCTGGGATGACTGATTGATATATTACGTTCCAATGGTAACCAATCTAGCAATTTTTTTTTTAAATCTAGCAATTGCAGTGAGCAATGGCAACTGCTTTCCATAACAATACAACTGAGTTTCAATGACATTATCTCACACATACATTAATAAAGAATGTCCTATTTACAACTAACCCCTCAAATTAGATTTCTGAGTTCAGTTCAGTTCAGTTGCTCAGTCATGTCCAACTCTTTGCGACCCCATGGACTGCAGCACGCCAGGCCTCCCTGTCCATCGCCAACTCCTGGAGCTTACTCAAACTCATGTCCATTGAGCTGGTGATGCCATCCAACCATCTAATCCTCTGTTGTCCCCTTTTCCTCTTGCCTTCAATCTTTCCCAGTATCAGGGACTTTTCAAATAAGTCAGTTATTTGCAACAGGTGGCAAAAGTATTGGATTTTCAGTTTCAACATCAGTCCTTCCAATGAATATTCAGGATGGATTTCCTTTAGGAAGGACTGGTTGGATCTCCTTGCAGTCCAAGGGACTCTCAAGAGTCTTCTCCAACACCACAATTCAAAAGCATCAATTTCTCGTTGCTCAGCTTTCTTAATAGTCCAACTCTCTTATCCATACATGACTATTAGAAAAAACATAGCCTTGACTAGATGGACTTTTGTTGGCAAAGGAATGTCTCTGCTTTTTAATAATGCTGTCTAGGTTGGCCATAACTTTTCTTCCAAGGAGTATGCGTCTTTTTATTTCATGGCTGCAGTCACCATGTGCAGTGATTTGGGGGCCCAAAAAAATAAAGTCTGTCACGGTTTCCACTGTTTCCCCATTTATTAGCCATGAAGTGATGGGACCAGATGCCATGATCTTTTGTTTTCTGAATGCTGAGTTTTAAGCCAACTTTTTCACTCTGCTCATCCACTTTCATCAAGAGGCTCTTTAGGTCTTCTTCATTTTCTGCCGTAAGGGTGGTGTCATCTGCATATCTGAGGTTACTGATATTTCTCCTGGCAATCTTGGTTCCAGCTTGTGCTTCATCCAGCCCATGATGAGCCCAGACGTTTCTCATGATGCACTCTGCATATAAGTTAAATAAGCAGGGTTACAATATACAGCCTTGATGTACTCCTTTCCCAATTTGGAACAAGTCTGTTGTTCCATGTCCAGTTCTAACTGTTGCTTCCTGACCTGCATACAGATTTCTCAGGAGGCAGGTCAGGTGGTCTGGTATTCCCCTCTCTTGAAGAAGTTTTCAGTTTGTTGTGATCCACATAGTCCAAGGCTTTGGCATAGTCAATAAGGCAGAAGTAGATGTTTTTCTGGAACCCTCTTGCTTTTTTGATGATCCAATGGATGTTGCATTTTGATCTCTGGTTCCTCCGGTTTTTATAAATCTAGTTTGAACATCTGGAAGTTCATGGTTCATGTACTGTTGAAGCCTGGCTTGGAGAATTTTGAGCATTACTTTGCTAGCATGTGAGATGAGTGCATTTGTGTGGTTGTTTGAACCTTCTTTGGCATTGCCTTTCTTTGGGATTGGAATGAAAATGGTTGACCTTTTCCAGTTTCTTTGCATGAAATGTTCCCTTGATATCTCTAATTTTCTCAAAGAGATCTCTAGACTTTCCCATTCTACTGTTTTCCTCTATTTTTTTGCACTGATTGCTGAGGAAGGTTTTCTTATCTCTTCTTGCTATTCTTTGCAACTCTGCATTCAAATGCGTATATCTTTCCTTTTCTCCTTTGCCTTTTGCTCCCATCAGGAAGCTTCCATAAGCCTCTTACTCTTCTCCATCATAGGGCAGACAGAGTGAAAACCACAATCACAAGAAACTAACCAATCTGGTCACATGGACCACAGCCTTGTCTAACTCAATGAAACTATGAACCATGCCGTGTAGGGACACCCAAGACGGATGGGTCATGGTGGAGAGGTCTGACAAAACGTCATCCACTGGAGAAGGGAATGGCAAACCATTTCGGTATTCTTGCCTTGAGACCCCCATGAACAGTATGAAAAGGCAAAAAGACAGGACACTGAAAGATGAATTCCCCAGGTCGGTAGGTGCCCAATATGCTACTGGAGATCAGTGGAGAAATAACTCCGGAAAGAATGAAGAGATGGGGCCAAGGCAAAAACAACACCCAGTTGTGGATGTGACTGGTGATGGAAGTAAAGTCCGATGCTGTAAAGAGCAATATTGCATAGGAACCTCAAATGTTACGTCCATGCAGCAAGGCAAATTGGAAGTGGTCAAACAGGAGATGGCAAGAGTGAACATCAACATTTTAGGAATCAGTGATTTAAAATGGACTGGAATGGGTGAATGTAACTCAGATGACAAATATATCTACTACTGTGGGCAAGAATTCCTTAGAAGAAATGGAATAGCCATCATAGTCAACAAAAGAGTCCAAAATGCAGTAATTGGATGCAATCTCAAAAATGACAAAATGATCTCTGTTCACTTTCAAGGCAAACTATTCAATATCACAGTAATCCAAGTCTATGCCCCAACCAGTAATGCTGAAGAAACTGAAGTTGGACAGTTCTCTGAAGACCTACAAGACCTTCTAGAACTAACACCCAAAAAAGATGTCCTTTTCATTATAGGGGACTGGAATGCAAAAGTAGGGAGTCAAGAAATACCTCGAGTAACAGGCAGATTTGGCCTTGGAATACAGAATGAAGCAGAGCAGGCTAACAGAGTTTTGCCAAGAGAATGCACTGGTCATAGCAAACACCCTCTTCCAACAACACAAGAGAAGGCTCTACACATGGACATCACCAGATGGTCAACACCGAAATCAGACTGATTATATTCTTTGCAACCAAAGATGGAGAAGCTCTATACAGTCAGCAAAAACAAGACTGGGAGCTGACTGTGGCACAGACAATGAACTCCTTATTGCCAAATTCAGACTGAAATTGAAGACAGTAGGAAAAAACCACTATGACTTAAATCAAATCCCTTACAATTATACAGTGGAAGTGACAGATTCAAGGGGTTAGATCTGATAGACAGAGTGCCTGATGAACTATGGACAGAGGTCGGGACATTATACAGGAGACAGGGATCAAAACCACCCCAAGGAAAAGAAAGGCAAAAACGCAGAATGGCTGTCTGAGGGGCCTTACAGACAGCTGAGAATAGAAGAGAAGCAAAAGTCAAAGGAGAAGAGGAAAGACTTATCAACATAAATACGTTACATCTATGATAAATTGCTCTGGTTATTTTTAGTCAAAAGTTTTAACATAGTTCACCAAACATTTAAACTATCTGCTTTTAAAACACACACACACACACATACAATTTAAGGATTACCTATTATCATTCCCAAGTCCATCTTTGCAGAAAATACACTCAATACAGTGAAGTTAATGGCACCAGGAACAGAAATGTGGAAATTATCAAACACTTAAAAATAGGTGTGTGCTATATGGCTTCAGTCATGAACAGTTCTTTGCAACCCTATGAACCATGGCCCACCAGGCCCCTCTGTCCATGGGATTCTCCAGGCAAGAATACTGGAGCGTGTTCCCATTTCGTTCTCCATAGGATCTATCTGTCTCAAGAATAAAACCTGGGTCTCTTACATCCCCTGCATTGGCAGGCAGGTTCTTTACCACTAGCACAGAATAATAAAGATTGAAAAAAGAAGTATAAAAAATTATGGAGAGGGAGGTGGGAGGGGGGATCGGGATGGGGAATACATGTAAATCCATGGCTGATTCATGTCAATGTATGACAAAAACCACTACAATATTGTAAAGTAATTAGCCTCCAACTAATAAAAATAAATGGAAAAAAAAGAATTATTACAGACTTGAAATAGTTGAAATTAAAATAAAAGCATCTAAGATGCACCTTTTATAATCAGACAAAAATATCTGAAACAATGTAATTTAAACTAAACAAATACCCCAATATGTCACAGGCTTACTGGGCAAGAAGTCTCAGTATCTGCATTGCATTATGGAAAAAAACCCAAAAAACAAACTACTCATATGCTTAATATGATTGGCTCAATGTCAATCATTTTTAATTAAAATAACTAAAGCAAAGTAAGGCAAAGCAACCTTCAACAATATAAAACAAAGTGTATGAATTAAAATAAAAAACCAATTTTGAATAGCTTCCTATATAGGTGAAAACAATTAGGCTATAAACCCTCACGGAAAGAACTTCAACATCGCAGTTTAAGTTAGAAGGCAATTATTAACAGGAAAATGAGATCATCGGGACACAAGCTGCACAAAGACAGCCAGTTTGGGGCCAGTGAAGAAGCTGCACAGACCCCAGCAGCACACAGAGCTCCGCAGGAGCCACTCGGGGCCAGGGGGGAGCAGCAGGAAGCACCGCTGAAAGGAGCTTTCTTAACCGGGCCTCCCAGAGGCGGCTCTTAGCAGGGCAGGTTCTAAACTGGCAAATGAAGCGCTACTGTTCCGCATCCCATGGAGAAAGGGGGAGGGGCCTGGGAGGCCCGAGGTGCTATGACTGTAAAGACGCTGAACAACAGGGAGGCTGTCAGTCAGTACTCACAGTTTAATGCTCAAAGAATACTGCCTTCCTCTAGTCTGTAACCTGTTTTTTCTCTCCCTTCACTTCAGCCTTCTTGAAGAACCCTTTATATAATAGAGGACCCATCGAGCCTCCTGAAACACACACTGCTCCTGCACTGATTTACTGCCCCTCTTTTTCCACAGACTGCCCAGCCTAGAACAACCCTCTTCCCCACCGTCTCCTCCACAGGCCTGCTGCCAACTCGGCTGCGCCTGGGCTCCTGGGACGCGCTGTGATCTCTGCTTCCTGGGTCAGCACATCACCACGTCTGTGCTCCCGTCACCTGTGCCTGGAAGGCTGGCTCCCTGACAGAGTCGCGGTGGGGTGGGCACTGCACTCAGCACTGGAGTGACTGAACCAGGGCCTTCAGGCGGGAGGCCCACCTCTCCAAGGCCTCCTCGGGACACACCTTCCTTCCCCTTCTCAAAACACAAACACCAGCAGCCGTGTTCAAGACGCTTTTGCTCAACACTTCCTCCACCAGGAACGCCCTTCCCTGAACAGAGCCCTCTGGGGGTCAGCAGCGGCGCTCGCCCCTCCCTCCCTGCTCCACGGCCGTCAGGTCCGGCACAGCGGGACAAGGAGTCGGGGGTGTCTGCCTCTGGCTGGGACCCAGGGACCCTCCCATCCACACCACCATGGCAGCCAGTGATGGACCTGAGCCACAGTGCTTCGAGCAGGGCTCAGTGAACTGAATGGTCCTCTCTCCAACAATGAGGCGCGGTGAAATGAGACTGGAGACCAGAGCCAGCGCTGGGGTGGCGTTCGTCCCAATACGATTAGGCCGTCAGACGAGTGCCGCAGACACACCAGCGAGGACGGTCCTGGCCCATCGGGGCTTTTCTGGTTCCTGCTTCCAGATCAGGACAAGGAGAGAGGACTGGGAGCTGGGAGGATTCATGTCTGCTTCCCCCCAACCTCTGAACACAGCGCGAGGCTGGGGACGCCTCTCGGGGAAGCCCTCAAGGCTCAGGGTCCACAGAAGGCACGGTTGGCCCCGCTCTGCACTCTACGCTCTGCACGTCTACAGAAGCCTCCATCACCGCCTCAGCACAGTGACCGTCAGGAGCTTAAGAGCTACAGCAATTAAAACAAGGCAGGAAAATCCTGTTCACTCCTAAGACCAATCAAAGCCAGAGCCGTCAGGTCAACTGTCAACACTCGGCAGCGTCTCTGAAAAAAGCAGCTTGTTATCAGCCCTGTGAGCCAAGCAAGCTAGTGTCACTCCTAACATCTGAAAATGGCTGAGGAGTGTTTTTCCTGTCTCTCCTGGTCGTCTCTCACCTGTAACTGCAGTCTGGCCTGAGAGAGAGGGGTGCACCACTTCTAGCCAATGAAAGGACCAGTCTGTCTGAAAACCTCTGTCCAGGAGTATTTGTTGTTTTGTTTGTACTACATAATATGAAGCAAATTCTCCTGACAAGACAAAGCAAAGATCTGCAGATGGTGACACTGTCAATCCCATCTGGTCTGACTTTGACAGAAATGCTGACATGGAGGCTATACTGACAGGAGAGCCTCAGTGAGGACCTCCATCCTAAACTGTGCCAACAGGCGCTCAGTGGAGTGGACAGTTTCCAAAAACAAAACAAGCAAAGGAGTTACAGATTTCTTCACACCCAAATCTCCATTTTCCTGGCAAAAGGTAGCTAAGATAATAATTGGGTCATGCCCGCCACAAGGCCCAAAGGAACAGAAACAGAATAGAACTAGAAAAGAGTTTCTGAATCAGTGGGGACAGTGTCAATCATATTGAGAGGGGGCACCGGGACCAGAGTCTGTTAGCGTCCGTACGGAGATCCACTGCACCGTATGGGTGAATCGAGTATTCTGCTACTAACACAGAGAGAAAAGTACATGCGTTAAAGGTCGTGAAACCTCAGTTAGAAACATGAATCTAACTAAAGGTTAGATTTTTCAAAAAAAGGCCAGGACATAACTTCTCCATCACTGTCTCATTCATTACCTGTTGGATTAAATGAAAATAATCTTTCCTTTTACTTCCTTACCTATTTATTGAGAGGACAGAGGAGCCTGGCAGGTTGCAGGCCATGGGGTCGCAAAGAGCCAGACACAACTTAATGCCCAAACAACAGCATTTATTGGGTACTTCCCCAATGTCAGAATTTAGGCTCATTCTCTGAAGAACAGGAAGCTGGTCTTTCTCATTTCTAACTCTGTCCTCAGCACCTGCGTGGTGCCCCACGCGTCACTGCCAGGCCCCCACTCGGCAAGGAGAGACGAGGAAGGTGCCCGAGGTCAGTGACGCTGTCCCCTCTCTGGCTAAGAAGTGCGATGCATTTCGGTTCATTGCTCCATAATCTGTTCAGAGGTGTTCCATTTGACTCCTGGAAGGTCTTCATGTAAAGCCTAGAATGAAATTTATTTAGCTTCCTCATACTTCTGACAGCTTTAAAATGCCCACTTGACCAGAGAGAACCGCCAGGGTGCTGCCAGCATGTGTTCCAGGCCCAGGGACCACGGGGCAGCGTGACCTCAGCGGATGGTGGTCATCTCCCCAGCGACCCTTCAGAAGAGGGGGTTCCCTGAGGCAGGCTTTGGAACAGTATGTTGTATTACATAAAAATTAAACACAGTTTGCACAAGCCGTGAAGTGTTAGCCTGAGGCGCTTTCTATTCCCCAGGCTCTAAGTTTAAAGGCAACATTCTCCTCCTCCTGCCTTTAAGTTTTCCTTACTTTCTCTCCACTCAACCCCAATGATAGCTGTTCTAATGCTAGTTAACAAAAACGGCAAATCTTCAAATATTACTGTAGAAATATATGACAGTTCAGTGGAAAAAAATATAGTCCTTATATATAACAAATATGCACATATATACATATAATTTATATAGATAATAAATGTGCATATTTATACATATATACATATAACTACAACATGTTCTTCTATATTATATAAACATGTGTATATATATATATATAACATGCATATAAACATATATAAAGCAAGTCTTAAGTTTTAAATAAGGACCATACACTCAAGGGTGGAAACAAGTCACTGTGAATGAGGGTTCAGAAGGAGATGCTCTAGGTGAAACCTACATCAACTGCAAGATTCGAAATTCTCCACGGCTTCCCCAGGGCTTCCTTTCTTCATACTACAACTTCAATGACTTCATCATCATTTGAAATCACCTTGAATAAAAATCCTATTTTATACCCACAGGCAGTATCTTCCTGATTTAGATACTCTGTAAGGTTAGTTTTTCCTCTCACCTATAGCTAGAGACAGTGTCAAAATCAAACAAGCCAGATCTACAAACTAAACCTGACTGTCTTACCCATACTGGAAAAGTGCTCGAATACTAAAATCACAGAGCTGTGGGTTCGAGTATCTGTTTCACTATGTGACATGGGTTCCTGAAAGGACTCTGCCTCTCTGAGCCTCGCTCACTACCTGCACCTGTGAACTCGTAGCCTTTCCTGAGGGTTCTCGAAGGAAAGCACCCAACACAGGGACACTCAGAGTGCAAGCATCAGCTCCCCCTCTGAAGACGCTCACCTGAGACTATCAAGCCAGAGCACCTGCCCTACACCTGTGTGTTGCAAACCTCTGTATAAAACGCATGTGCTGAACAGGTGGGGGCTGGTGAGAGGCAGCAGAGAATGGCGAGAAGTACGGCAGAAGCCAACGCAAAGGGACGGTCCCCGAGCACAGGGTGACCACGAAGTCAGCAGGTGGATGCCAGGGGAGAGATCACGAGTGAGCCAGTCCAAGCTGCCACAGAATGGAGCATCAGGATTGGGTTTTGATGAGGTAAGTGGGTGACTGCTGGGGAAGTAGATGGAGACGTCCAACATCTTTCCTGCCTCTTTTGGTTGCAACTAAGATGTCCTGGCTAAAGCGCCAGCAGGTACCCTGGGCCACAGGTGTCTCTGGGGATGGAGCCTGAGATGGAGCGGCGGGCAGAGAAGAGGAGCCAGGCTGTGGAGCGTGTGGAGCAGCCCTGGCGCCCAAAGCCGCCTCCCTGTGAGCGCCTTTCAAGTAAGAGTATAAGCCCCTTTATAATTGCATTGTTGATCGACTCACTTTTCTTTCCTCTTTCTTTCATTTTGGTTTCTTGTACTGGAAGCTGAACTTCAAGATCCTTGCTTTCAGAGCTGCCTTACCCGGCACCGACTCCAGCACGTTCCCTGCAGGTGACCACCTGCCCTGAGATGCCATCCTTCGGGAGGGCAGTCTGCGTCACTGCCCCCTCACTGATGGCCTCAGGGGCACAGGAGCCTGCCCAATGCTGAGATGATGCAGATGTCTTCCTGGCACGAGCTGGTAAGACACCCCGAGCGTACTTCCCTCATAAAGGGCTTCCTCATGTGCGATAATGATGGTGCAATTTTCTGTCTCCTCCACAAGTACTGGGAGGACATGCTCGGGAGAAACAGCTCTAAAGGGATGACTGAGTCCATCCACCGTCTGCGGAGGAGGCGCTGAGGGGCAGGGGGCAGGTGGGGCAGGGAGGTCAGAAAGAGAGCAGGCCTACACTCCTGATGACCATGGTCAGTCTGAGTACGTGCACAGAGTGGAAGGAAGCCAGGGAGCGGAGCCAGCGGATGCCCGTCTGCAGGGAGATCCCATCCACCTGGGGACCAGGGGCGGCTGGACTCCAGGAGGCCCACCTGTGAGGCCCCAGACCCCCGCCCCTTGAGTGTTCTTCCCTAACCGCATGGGACCCAAAGGGGAAAATGGAGAAAAATTACCCAAAGAAATCAGATGCTGGCACACAGCTGACTTACTTCTGTATATATTACAGGAAAAGGTCCTTATCTAAAGTTAGAATTTAATAGACCATAATATTTTAAAAAAGTTTAGTGATATCTTACATGCTCAAGATAAAGCTTCTAAAAAAACTTTAATGAAACCACTGATCTGCATTTTCATTCACCAAGTTTTAACAAAGTCAAAAGGAGGAGAACTGTCTTAATTGTTCTCTTCAAAATATGATTGGGCTACCCACAGGGGTAATTTCCTGAAGTCATCAAAATGTCACTTAAAGTAATAAACAATTACAAGGCTTCAAATCAATATTCTCCTAGCCAACTATTTTAAAAAACTGAAAATAAAAATCCAAATAAACTTTTAAGTTCTAGGTGTAAGGAACTAATAAACACTGAGAGAATGCAAATTAGTACAGCCACTATGGAAAACAGTGTGGAGATTTCTTAAAAAGCTGGAAATAGGGGGGAGGAGCCAAGATGGCGGAGGAATAGGACAGGGAGACCACTTTCTCTCCTACAAATTCATCGAAAGAACATTTGAATGCTGAGCAAATTTCACGAAACAACTTCTGATCGCTAGCAGAGGACATCAGGCGTCCAGAAAAGCAGTCCATTGTCTTCGAAGGGAGGTAGGACAAAATATAAACGATAATAGGGGAGTCAAAAGAGCTACGGACGGAGACCCGTCCCGGGAAGGGAGTCTTAATAGAGGAAGTTTCCAATCACCAGGAAACCCTCTCACTGGTGGGACTGGGGGAACTTTTTGGCATTCTAACTGGGAGGAAAAATTAAACAAGGCCCACAAATTATGTGCCTAAAAGCAACTCCCAGCAGAAAAGTACCCCAGATGCCCGCATCGGCCTGCAACAAGCGGGGCGGAACGAAGAGGAGCGGGCGGCATTGCTTAGGATAAGGACCGGCCCGAAGACCCTGAGAGCAATTGGAGGGAGCTTTTTTAAACTGTGGGATAGCAAGGGACAAAATTAACTGGCCCGAACACACTGCCGGTGGTTCGCAAAACAAAGGGACTGAGAACCTCCAGAGAAGAGCCGGCCCATCCCCGCTGGAGGTAGGAGGCAGGGGGGAGGGGAAAAGGGCAAACTCAGCCCCTGAGAAGCCACCCCCTCCCACACTGCAAACAGGCCTCCGGGTTCTAGCTAAAGACTTCCTAAGACCCGACTGGCGGCGCGCGCTGGGGCCGCGGAGGGAAAAAGCGCGCCGTACCCGGGGAGAGTGCGCCCAAGCCTCTGGCTGCCTGGGCCGCTCGCTGCGGAGGGAAAAGGCGCGCCGCACCTAGGGAGAATACGCCCAAGCCTCTGGCTGCCTGGGCCGCTCAGGCCGGGGAAGGCACAAAACGCAGGCGCAACCGAATCCGCACTTTTGTGGAGTACCCGAAAACTGGAACCGCACTCAACGCAGGGCCCGCTCCATATAGAGCAGCCGGGAGCCTGAGCAGTGTAGACGGGGAAAGCACTGACACCCGTGAGCGGGGCAAACCCAGTGTGGCCCCTGAGTGCTAGCCACACGGAGCGGTATCTGTCTGCAGCGCCGGCCCTCCCCATAGCAGGACTGAACTGAACCAGCGAACCTAAATAAGAGATCACCTCCGCCCGCCTGTGTCAGGGCGGAAATTAGACACCAAAGAGACAGCAAACAGAAGCCAAGTAAACAAAGGGAACCGCTTCAGAAAGGACCGGTGCAACAGATTAAAATCCCTGAAGGTAACACTGACTACACCGGAAGGGGCCTACAGATATCGAGAAGTGTAAGCTGGAAAGAGGAGCTATCTGAAATTGAACTGAACCTACGCTGACCGAAACAACCCCAGAGAAATTCCTAGATATATATGTACATATTTTTTTTTAATTAAAAAAAAATTTTTTTTTAATTAAAAAAAAAATTTTTTTTTCTTTCCTTTTTTTTATTTTTTATTTTTTCTCTTTTATTTTCTTTTTTTTTTCTATTTTTTCTTTTTTTTGTTCTTTTTTTTTATTTTATAATTCCCTATTACTCCGCCATTACTCCTCAACTTTTATTTTCATATATTTTTACAATTTTTTTAATTAGGGAAAAAATTTTTTTTTTTTCTTTTTTCTTTTTCTTGTTTTTCTCTCCTATTTCCTTTTAGAGTCCTCTAATACTCATCTAATATTCCTTAACTTTCATTTTCATTTCACTATAACCTTGCCAAAAAAAAAAAAGAGAGAGAGAAAAACCCTATTTTTAAACCAAACTTCATATACAGTTCTGAATTTTCTTTGCGTTTTTGTTTTTAAATATTGTATTTCAAAGAATCTAACCTCTACACTAGATTTTCAATCTTGGTTTTTCAGTAGGATGTGATATAAATTTTGGTCATTTAAGAATCCAATATTCAGTTCCCATTTCTATTCAGGAGTGTGGTGATACTCTCCCACTTTTGACTCTCTGTTTTCTACCTCAGAACACCTCTATTTCCTCCATTCCCCTTCTCTTCCCAATCCAACTCTGTGAATCTTTGTGGGTGTCTGAGCTACGGAGAACACTTTGGGAACAGATAACTGCGTAGATCTGTCTCTCTCCTCTTGAGTCCCCCTTTTCTCCTCCTGCTCACCTCTATCTCCTTCCTCCCTCTCCTATTCTTCATGTAACTCTGTAAACCTCTCTGGTTGTCTCTCGCGGTGGAGAATCTTTTCACCATTAACCTAGAAGTTTTATTATCAGTGCTGTATAGTTGGAGAAGCCTTGAGAATATTGGAAGAATAAAACTGAAATCCAGAGGCAGGAGACTTAAGCCCAAATCCTGAGAAAACCAGAAAACTCCTGACTACACGGAACATTAAGGAATAAGAGACCATCCAAAAGCTTCCATACCTACACCAAAACCAACCACCACCCAAGAGCCAATAAGCTCCAGTACAAGACATACCACGCAAATTCTTTAGCAACCCAGGAACATAGACCTGAGTGTCAACATACAGGCTCTCCAAAGTCACACCTAACACAGAGACCCATCGCAAAACTCATTAATGGACACTCCATTGCACTCCAGAGAGAAGAAATCCAATTCCACGCACCAGAACGCTGACACAAGCTTCCCTAACCAGGAAACCTTGACAAACCAATCGTCCAACCCCACCCACTGGGTGAAACCTCCACAATAAAAAGGAACCTCAGGCCACAAGAATACAGAAAGCCCACTCCAGACACAGCAATCTAAACAAGATGAAAAGGCAGAGAAATTCCCAACAGCTAAAGGAACATGAAAAAAGTCCACCAAGTCAAACAAAAGAGGAGGAAATAGGGAATCTACCTGAAAAAGAATTTAGAATAATGATAATAAAAATGATCCAAAATCTTGAAAACAAAATGGAGTTACAAATAAATAGCCTGGAGACAAAGATTGAGAAGATGCAAGAAATGTTCAACAAGGACCTAAAAGAAATTTAAAAAAATCAATTAAAAATTAATAATGAAATAAATGAGATCAAAAACACTCTGGAGGGAACCATGAGTAGAATAACAGAGACAGAAGATAGGATAAGTGAGTTAGAAGATAAAATGGTGGAAATAAATGAAGCAGAGAGGAAAAAAGAAAAAAGAATAAAAAAAAATGAGGACAACCTCAGGGACCTCTGGGACAATGTGAAACGCCCCAACATTCGAATCATGGGAGTCCCAGAAGAAGAAGACAAAAAGAAAGGCCATGAGAAGATACTCGAGGAGATAATAGCTGAAAACTTCCCTAAAATGGGGAAGGAAATAGCCAACCAAGTCCAAGAAACCCAGAGAGTCCCAAACAGGATAAACCCAAGGCGAAACACCCCAAGACACATATTAATCAAATTAACAAAGATCAAACACAAAGAACAAATATTAAAAGCAGCAAGGGAGAAACAACAAATAACACACAAAGCGATTCCCATAAGGATAACAGCTAATCTATCAATAGAAACCCTTCAGGCCAGAAGGGAATGGCAGGATATACTTAAAGTAATGAAAGAGAATAACCTACAACCTAGATTACTCTACCCAGCAAGGATCTCATTCAGATATGAAGGAGAACTCAAAAGCTTTACAGACAAGCAAAAGCTGAGAGAATTCACCACCACCAAACCAGCTCTTCAACAAACACTAAAGGATCTTCTCTAGACAGGAAACACAGAAAGGTGGTATAAACGTGAACCCCAAACAACAAAATAAATGGCAACGGGACCATACCTATCAATAATTACCTTAAATGTAAATGGGTTGATTGCCCCAACCAAAAGACAAAGGCTGGCTGAATGGATACAAAAGCAAGAACCCTATAAATGCTGTCTACAAGAGACCCACCTCAAAGCAAGGGACACATACAGACTAAAAGTGAAGGGCTGGAAAAAAATATTCCACGCAAACGGAGACCAAAAGAAAGCAGGAGTCGCAATACTCATATCAGATAAAATAGACTTTCAAATTAAGTCTGTGAAAAGAGACAAAGATGGACACTACATAATGATCAAAGGATCAATCCAAGAAGAAGATATAACAATTATAAATATATATGCACCCAACATAGGAGCACCGCAATATGTAAGGCAAACGCTAACGAGTATGAAAGACGAAATTAATAGTAACACAATAATAGTAGGAGACTTTAATACCCCACTCACAACTATGGATAGATCAACTAAACAGAAAATGAACAAGGAAATACAAACTTTAACGAACACAATGGACCAGCTAGACCTAATTGACATCTATAGGACGTTTCACCCCAAAACAATCAACTTCACCTTTTTCTCAAGTGCACACGGAACCTTTCTCCAGAATAGATCACATCCTGGGCCATAAATCTAGTCTTGGTAAATTCAAAAAGATTGAAATCATTCCAGTCATCTTTTCTGACCACAGTGCAGTAAGATTAGATCTCAATTACAGGAAAAAAATTATTAAAAATTCAAACATATGGAGGCTAAACAACACGCTTCTGAATAACCAACAAATCATAGAAGAAATCAAAAAAGAAATCAAAATATGCATAGAAATGAATGAAAATGAAAACACAACAACCCAAAACCTATGGGACACTGTAAAAGCAGTGCTAAGGGGAAGATTCATAGCATTACAGGCCTACCTCAAGAAACAAGAAAAAAGTCAAATAAATAACATAACTCAACACCTAAAGCAACTAGAGGAGGAAGAAATGAAGAACCCCAGGGTTAGTAGAAGGAAAGAAATCTTAAAAATTAGGGCAGAAATAAATGCAAAAGAAACTAAAGAGATCATAGCAAAAATTAACAAAGCTAAAAGCTGGTTTTTTGAAAAAATAAACAAAACTGACAAACCATTAGCAAGACTCATTAAGAAACAAAGGGAGAAGAACCAAATTAACAAAATTAGAAATGAAAATGGAGAGATCACAACAGACAAAGGATCATAAGAAATACAAAGGATCATAAGAGACTACTACCAGCAGCTCTATGCCAATAAAATGGACAACTTGGAAGAAATGGACAAGTTCTTAGAGAAGTATAACTTTCCAAAACTGAACCAGGAAGAAATAGAAGATCTTAACAAAACGATCACAAGCAAGGAAATCGAAACTCGAATCAGAAATCTTCCAGCAAACAAAAGCCCAGGACCAGATGGCTTCACAGCTGAATTCTACCAAAAATTTAGAGAAGAGCTAACACCTATCTTACTCAAACTCTTCCAGAAAATTGAAGAAGAAGGTAAACTTCCAAACTCATTCTATGAGGCCACCATCACCCTAATTCCAAAACCAGACAAAGATGCCACAAAAAAAGAAAACTACAGGCCAATATCACTGATGAACATAGATGCAAAAATCCTTAACAAAATTCTAGCAAACAGAATCCAACAACATATTAAAAATATCATTCATCATGAGCAAGTGGGCTTTATCCCAGGAATGCAAGTATTCTTTAATATCTGCAAGTCAATCAATGTAATACACCACATTAACAAATTGAAAGATAAAAACCATATGATTATCTCAATAGGTGCAGAAAAAGCCTTTGACAAAATTCAACATCCATTTATGATTAAAACTCTCCAGAAAGCAGGAATAGAAGGAACATACCTCAACATAATAAAAGCTATATATGACAAACCCACAGCAAGCATCACCCTCAATGGTGAAAAATTGAAAGCATTTCCCCTGAAATCAGGAACAAGACAAGGGTGCCCACTCTCACCACTACTATTCAACATAGTTTTGGAAGTGTTGGCCACAGCAATCAGGGCAGAAAAAGAAGTAAAAGGAATCCAGATAGGAAAAGAAGTGAAACTCTCTCTGTTTGCAGATGACATGATCCTCTACATAGAAAACCCTAAAGACTCTACCAGAAAATTACTAGAGCTAATCAATGAATACAGTAAAGTTGCAGGATATAAAATTAACACACAGAAATCTCTTGCATTCCTATACACTAACAATGAGAAAACAGAAAGAGAAATTAAGGAAACAATACCATTCACCATTGCAACAAAAAGAATAAAATACCTAGGAGTATATCTACCTAAAGAAACAAAAGACCTATACATAGAAAACTATAAAACACTGATGAAAGAAATCAAAGAGGACACAAACAGATGGAGAAATATACTATGTTCATGGATTGGAAGAATCAATATTGTCAAAATGGCTATACTACCCAAAGCAATCTATAGATTCAGTGCAATCCCTATCAAACTACCAACGGTATTTTTCACAGAACTAGAACAAATAATTTCACAATTTGTATGGAAATACAAAAAACCTCGAATAGCCAAAGTAATCCTGAGAAAGAAGAATGGAACTGGAAGAATCAATCTGCCTGACTTCAGACTCTACTACAAAGCCACAGTCATCAAGACAGTATGGTACTGGCACAAAGACAGAAATATAGATCAATGGAACAGAATAGAAAGCCCAGAGATAAATCCACGAACCTATGGTCACCTTATCTTCGACAAAGGAGGCAAGGATATACAATGGAAAAAAGATAACCTCTTTAACAAGTGGTGCTGGGAAAACTGGTCAACCACCTATAAAAGATTGAAACTAGAACACTTTCTAACACCATACACAAAAATAAACTCAAAATGGATTAAAGATCTAAATGTAAGACCAGAAACTATCAAACTCCTAGAGGAGAGCATAGGCAAAACACTCTCCGACATAAATCACAGCAGGATCCTCTATGACCCACATCCCAGAATTTTAGAAATAAAAGCAAAAATAAACAAATGGGACCTAATGAAACTTAAAAGCTTTTGTACAACAAAGGAAACTACAAGCAAGGTGAAAAGACAGCCCTCAGATTGGGAGAAAATAATAGCAAACGAAGCAACAGACAAAGGATTAATCTCAAAAATATACAAGCAACTCCTCCAGCTCAACTCCAGAAAAATAAATGACCCAATCAAAAAATGGGCCAAAGAACTCAACAGACATTTCTCCAAGGAAGACAAACACATGAAAAGATGCTCAACATCACTCATTATCAGAGAAATGCAAATCAAAACCACAATGAGGTACCATTATACACCAGTCAGGATGGCTGCTATCCAAAAGTCTACAAGCAATAAATGCTGGAGAGGGTGTGGAGAAAAGAGAACCTTCTTACACTGTTGGTGGGAATGCAAATTAGTACAGCCACTATGGAAAACAGTGTGGAGATTTCTTAAAAAACTGGAAATAGAACTGCCATATGACCCAGCAATCCCACTTCTGGGCATACACACCAAGGAAACCAGATCTGAAAGAGACACATGCACCCCAATGTTCATCGCAGCACTGTTTATAATAGCCAGGACATGGAAGCAACCCAGATGCCCATCAGCAGACAAATGGATGAGGAAGCTGTGGTACATTCACACCATGGAATATTACTCAGCCATTAAAAAGAATTCATTTGAATCAGTTCTAATGAGATGGATGAAACTGGAGCCCATTATACAGAGCGAAGTAAGCCAGAAAGATAAAGACCATTACAGTATACTAACACATATATATGGAATTTAGAAAGATGGTAATGATAACCCTATATGCAAAACAGAAAAAGAGACTCAGATGTATAGAACAGACTTGTGGACTCTAGGAGAAGGCGAGGGTGGGATGTTTCAAGAGAACAGCATTGAAACATGTATATTATCTAGGGTGAAACAGATCACCAGCCCAGGTTGGGTGCATGAGACAAGTGCTCGGGCCTGGTGCACTGGGAAGACCCAGAGGAATCGGGTGGAGAGGGAGGTGGGAGGGGGGACTGGGATGGGGAATACATGTAAATCCATGGCTAATTCATTTCAATGTATGACAAAAACTACTGTAATGATGTAAAGTAATTAGCCACCAACTAATAAAAATAAATGGAAAAAAAAAAAAGAAAGAAAACCAAAAAAAAAAAAAAAAAGCTGGAAATAGAACTGCCATATGACCCAGCAATCCCACTTCTGGGCATACACACCAAGGAAACCAGATCTCAAAGAGACACATGCACCCCAATGTTCATCGCAGCACTGTTTATAATAGCCAGGACATGGAAGCAACCTAGATGCCCATCAGCAGACGAATGGATGAGGAAGCTATGGTACATATATACCATGGAACACTACTCAGCCATTAAAAAGAATTCATTTGAATCAGTTCTAATGAGATGGATGAATCTGGAGCCCATTATACAGAGCGAAGTAAGCCAGAAAGATAAAGACCATTACAGTATACTAACACATATATATGGAATTTAGAAAGATGGTAATGATAACCCTATATGCAAAACAGAAAAAGAGACTCAGATGTATAGAACAGACTTGTGGACATCTGTGGGAGAATGCGAGGGTGGGATGTTTCAAGAGAACAGCATTGAAACATGTATATTATCTAGGGTGAAACAGATCACCAGCCCAGGTTGGGTGCTTGAGACAAGTGCTCGAGCCTGGTGCACTGGGAAGACCCAGAGGGATGAGGTGGAGAGGGAGGTGGGGGGGGGAACCGGGATGGGGAATACATGTAAATCCATGGCTAATTCATTTCAATGTATGACAAAAACCACTGCAATGATGTAAAGTAATTAGCCTCCAACTAATAAAAATAAATGAAAAAAAAATAATTAATTAAAAAAAAAAAACTGAGAGAAAGAGCAACAAAGAAGTGCAGGAGCACACAGACGACGACGTAATCGAAACGGGCCTCACACCCACTGGGATGGAGTTACTGTCAAAAAGCCAGAAATACCAGCAGTCAGCCAGGGTAAGAAGGAACTGGAAACCTTGTGAACCATAAATGAGAATGTAAAATGCAGCAGCAGCAACTTTGAAAAGGAGTATGGAGGTTTCATCGAAAAATTAAACCAAACACTACTATTTGATCCAGCAAGTCCACTCCTGGGTATATCCCAAAAGAATTCAGAGGAGGGTCTCAAATGATCACTTATTCACCCTAATGTACCATAGTGTACTGGCATTATTCAAAGGGCCAAACGGTAGAAGCCAATCAAGTTTCCATTGATGGATGAATGAATAAGGAAGCATGGTCTACACATACAATGGAATATTATTCGACCTTAAAACGGAAGGAAATCCAAACACATGCTTCAGCATGGATAAACCTAGAGGATTCTATGCAAAGGGAAACAAGCCAGTCGCAGGACAAAGGCTACAGGACTCCAGTTTCATGAAGTAGGATCAAGTGTAGTCAAACTCACTGAGACAGAGAGCTCAATGGCCGTGTCAGTGTCAGATTACAGGAGCATCTGGGTGCATAAGAGCTCAAAGGAAAACAACAATGGAAGAAAAGGATGCCAATCAGCCGCAAGGTTAGTGGTGTAACCATGTCTGTCCAACTGTCCCTGAACATAGACGGACAAAGGAGAGAGGCAGAGAATGAACAGGAATGCTCTCCCGGGCAACCACGTCCCCACGCCGTGAGTATTACGGGAAACACAACAGAGCACGCATCTCTTAGTCCCACTGTTAAACTCCATGTCCTCCCACGAGGAGGATCCTATCACTCCCACAGAACATACTGTGAAAGTGAGAAGATACACAGAAGGGACACCGGTGCTTTCCTTTAAGTAGAATTTTTACTGATGAAAATTATGTAGGGGAGGGCAAAATGTATCTTGTAATAATTGAGAGTCACCCCTGATGAAACAAGAATACGCATGGCATGAGTACTTTTTACCCCAAAACAAGTATCTGCAGCTATTTCTTGCAGGCCTACTCCATTTCACACTCACGACTATTTCGATAATGAAGTTTACAGAGGCTCACAATCTGTAGACCTGGCCACGGTGCTCTGTCACTTCAGTCTCGGCTTCAGAATTTGTTGACATGTGGCACCACCTCTCAGGGAGGTGAAAGGCATGTCACAGCCAAGCTGCGTCTCCAGCTGTGACACGTCTCGGTCCAGAAGGGCAGGAGGGAGACGGAGAGGGAGAGAGAAATTATTTCCTTTATCATTTATCAAGAGTCACGCCAAAATGCTTCAGTCTTTACTCACATTTAGTATTTTTTTTCCTGTTCAGTGGCCTTCATACAATGAAAAATATGTTTTAAAGTTACATTATTGAAATGTATTGAATAATGACTGTCAAGGTTGGAAACTAGCCACAAGAATGAACGTTATCTATTCCTCAGTCCTCCAGAGAGGGCCATAAATACATGTGATATTCCTCTGTGCTGTATTTGGCATTCAGATTTCTGATTTAGACAAAACGTGTTAAAAAAATGTGTAAGAAGGCAGCTGCTGAATTAAAATACATCTGTGTGTAAAAGAAGTTTAGCTAATTTTAGTCAGAGCAAGGAAAGTATTACAGTGAAAAAATTTCTTTTGATAACCTAAAAGATAGATCTGCAAATAGCCATTCGATATGCAAATGCAAAAACTTCAATCAAACTGATGAACACGTACTGAGGGCATATTATATACAAATGAAGCACAACATCAGAAATAAACACTACAAAGTACATGAGATACAGATTAAAACAACAAAGAAAGGGAGTCATGTTGGGAACTGAAGAGCAACTCATGTTAATAAATCGAGTGTCAGGGGGATCTGACCCAAAGAGAAAAGTCACAGGTTCAAGCCATCGAAAGCACATGCTGAACCACACAGGACAGACATGTCCCCAGGTTGTCTGGCTTTTTGCGACACCATGGACTATACAGTCCATGGAATTCTCCAGGCCAGAATACTGGAATGGGTAGCGTTTCCCTTCTCCAGGGGGTCTTCCCACCCCAGGGATCGAACCCAGGTCTCCCGCATTGCAGGCAGATTCTTTACCAGCTGAGCCACAAGGGAAGCCCAAGAACACTGGAGTGGGCAGCCTGTCCCTTCTCCAGGGGATGGTCCCGACCCAGGAATTGAACTGGGGTCTCCTGCACTGCAGGCGGATTCTTTACCAACTGAGCTAAAAGGGAAGCCCCAAAATAACAAAGAAAGGTAGTCATGTTGGGAACTGAAGAGCAACTCATGTTAATAAATCAAGTGTCGGGGGGATCTGACCCAAAGAAAACAGTCACAGGTTCAAGCCACTGAAAGCACATGCTGAACCACACGGGACAGACATGTCCCCACGTTGTCAGCACGGCCCACCACCTGGACATCTGTGACCAACTCAGGTAGATGATGTGGGCACCGGGTGACCAACCAAACTCTGGAAATGTAGGATGTGGACTCCACGTGCACATGGAGGTCAAGGGTCAGCTCACGTTTGCAAGCTGGACAAATTTACCCACTGAGAAATTATCATCTTACAGAGGACTGCCCTTACACATTTCAAACATAAAAGAAGACAACTGAGAATAAAATTTTGAGCCAATATATAAACTGCCCAATTAAGACACATAATATGATTAATACTGCCAGTGAGTCTACAGGTAACCCACAATCCTACATCTTTAAAATTCAGAGGAGCTTTAGAATCTATCATTGGCTTTTAAATGGTCTGTACAAATACACTGTGAAATATACTTCATGATCACCCTTAAAATACTTCCTGCTTGACACTGCAGCTTCTTGGGAGCATTTCCTACTTTCAGCATTACCTTCATGAACCCCAACCCACCACCACGGTATGCTGAGCACACGGGTCTTAATCAGTGTGTGTATGTATGTAATCTTTCTTAAAATATATATTTAATATTCAAACATGAATATCACTAAATGAATGTCAAAATAATTTTAATACAAATGTATAAGTAAATGCCATAGTGAGGTATAAAAGTGTACTATGTAATTTACAATTTGTGTTTGACAAAAACAGTACTACAACCAAAGTCACTCCTTTATACTCATATTATTAGAAGTATTTTTGCACATTAAAGATCAATGATATCATTTTTAGGAACAACTGCCAACCCAAGAACCAAGTTAGAGGAAGTGTCGGACATATTGATAAAATGAATTCAGAACATTATCGAAATAAGAGGAAAAACAGTAATACAGGAACATTTAGTATGTTTTATATCAGGTCATCATTCAGACACAGTACGAAAAACACGAAGACTATAGAAAAGGTGCAAAGTCCTGCAACTCTTGCTCATAAAGAATCGGAAACCCGGATTGTGGAAGGGGGTGAGGGTGACACCTGGGGGGTCCCTGCGACAACGCTTACTACCAACTGTACCAGTGCTGTATCAGCTGGCACGCGAGCTCTGCAGACTGAGTGCGGTGCTTGCTAGAATGTCTGAGCACACTAAGCCTTCAAATCAATGAAAAATCAACCCTAAAAATAATTAACATAAAACAGCAATGAGATTTTATTCAGAGATGGATTTTAGCACACAAACGTCTAAGAGAATCAATGAGGTCTTTAGTAAATTTGACAGTGAAAAGGAAAAGGAATGTAACAGGATAAAGGTCTAGAGAAAGCAATTCCTTACTTAGTGTCTAGGTACATAAATTTTATCCACAGTTTTAGAATAGGCTTGTGTCTTTATTGACACAAATATTGACCAGAAGTCAAAACCATTAATATATTTGCATGTTAAAATGCAGAATACTTTCAGCAATTAGATTATATACTTATTAGAATAATATTCTGCTTACTGAGTTTTATGGATATAAATTTAACTGACAAACCCTATATCTGATCACATCACTATTGAGTTAAACATACAAATAAAGTGTTTTTCATCTTGTACACCATCAAGTTCAAGAATTAAATAAATCAAAGCCACCAAACAAAAAACCAACAAAGTGAGGCATAATAACAGACAGAAGACTGATAATAAGATTAAGAATTATAACCATTTAGAAAGAATTTCAAACTCGTTTGTTCATAGAAATAGAATTCAGAAAGAAAAAGAATTACCTATATGCTATTTCCATTTCATGGAAAAGACAACAACCAGTTCCTACATTTTTAACTAAAAATACCATCATACACCTGTCACGAGGAAAAATAATTTCCATATTGAGCTCTGCAAATACTGTAAAAATACTATAACATTTATTTTATTCTAAGTGTACTACCTAGAGAAAGCACTTAAAAGCTTGTCTTCATGTATACTGTATTTTTGTTTAGTAGAATTAGTAAAATCACTTTTTGCAAAAAAGACAGACTCCGAATTAACAGAAAAGTAATTTTTTAAATGTGTTATTTGTGACTAGGTACACTAAAATTAGTAAGAAAAGGCAAAAATAAACCTAAGCATCAGGAAATAAGAAGAAAGTTTTCAATAGAAAAGAACGGAGAATGAAAATGTGGGATGTGGAAAAAGTTCCACTCAGTCCTTCCACCAAGTGAACCTGATGGGAGGCTTAGTCAGAGGTTGGCTCCCACACCTACTCAAACTCAAAAACAGCCATAGAAACCATTCATATATCAATAGGATGATTACGTAGAAGCGAAGTGGTGTCTCTAATTGGGTGGACCAAGCCACAGGGCAGCAGGACAGCAACAAATCTAAGAATGACCTTTCATAAAATAGCTTCCAGAACATTCTACATCTTTCAATCAAGAATATGCATAACGGTGAGCATAAAAAATCCAAAGGATTTGTGTGGAGAAGTAAATGCAATTGGCACTTGGGCACACAGTGTGAGGCATGGGAACAACATATAAAGCACTCTGTGTTACTAGGGGGCATGGCACACCCTTGTGCAGTAAGCAAGCAAGACTCATGCTGTGGCAGTAATAACCTATCAACACAGTAAAGTAAGAAGACTCTAAAATATTAGAGTCATATCCTGAATTTACAGGGAGGTGGAAACAGGTGACAGGACACAGGTTATGGACATGACGCAGCAGTAGAAGAGGGCTGAAGTCAGGACTCCACCGGGCAGCTGGAGACAACAGACAGAGACAGGCTTTAGGCCTGATTTGACTTTGTTCAACTCGTCATTCCAATATCTGACTGTTTCAACTTAACCAAATTACTTATTAATCTTGCCTTGAGAACTCCAGGAACAGCATGAAAAGGCAGAAGGATAGGACACCAAAAGATGAACACTCCAGGTCCATAGGTGTCCAACCTGCTACTGGAGAAGAGTGGAGAAATAACTCCAGAAAGAATAAAGAGACAGAGCCAAAGCAGAAATGATGCCCAGCTGTGGACGTGACTGGTGGTGGAAACAAAGTCCGATGCTGTAAAGACAGTACTGTATAGGAAACTGGAATGTTAGGTCCACGAATCCAGATAAGTTGGAAGCGGTCAAACAGGAAATGACAAGACTGAACATCAACATGTTAGGAATCAGTGAACTAAAATGGACAGGAATAGGCGAATTTAACTCAGATGACCAATATATCTACTACTGTGGGCAAGAATCCCTTAGAAGAAATGGAGTAGCCCTCATAGTCAACAGTACAGTCCAAAATGCAGTACTTGGTTGCAATTTCAAAAATGACAGAATGATCTCTGTTCATTTCCAAGGCAAACCATTCAATTATCACAGTAATCCAAGTCTATGCCCCAACCACTAATATTGAAGAAGATGAAGTTAAATGGTTCTATGAAGACCTACAAGACCCTCTAGAACTAACACCCAAAAAAAAAAAAAAAAGTCATTTTCATCATAGGGGACTGGAGTGCAAAAGTAGAAAGTCAAGAGATACCTGAGATCTCTTCTACAAAGGGCATTAATAATCATGGGAAATGAATGTTATTAACTGATTAGTACTTTGAAAAAGAAAATTTTAGTTAAGGTTTTGAACCTCAAAATACAATATATTCCATATTTGCTTGTGTTTAAAACAAGAGAAGGATAAACCCCCCCCAAAATTAAATAAAATTGGCTTCTTCCTGCCCATGGGGAGGGGATATGAGAGCGAAGATGAGGATGAAAGCAGATAAGACACAGTCCTGCAGATGCTGGGCTGAGTGGTCAGGGCACAGCAATCACAGTGCTTTTCATTAACGCATCTGTATGCTCAAAATTTTTTCACAATACAAAGTTAGAAAAATTGTTAAACAAAGTAAATGTGGATAATTTGCAAATGTGTGCTATCAAGGACGCTGAGAGGACCAGACCATATCTAAGTGAAGGGAACATGAAAAGTGCTATGGCATAAACCATTGACGGGTGATTTCAGCCTCTTCAACAAAGACGCAAACATAAAATTTAAAGCTTCACTAAATTACATAAGTAAGAATTATTTGTGCAATCAGATCACATCATTTTTAAAAGGTATTTTTAAAAATGTACTCCCTAAAAATCCAGCTTGGTAATAAAATATATTTTTTTGTTTGTTCATTTCTGTGTTTGTAATTATCCAGAATGACACTCAGGACACTGGTAACTGTGATCAAGGATAAAAATCTCACTGATTGTTCTTCAACAAACCAAATTACTTTCTACTTCACTGGGAACCTTACATTTAAATTGATCGAGTTTTAAAAAGAGTTCAAATAAGCAAAATTTAGGATCTTTTAAAATGAATAACAGCCATTTAAAGTAAAGAAAAATATTTGCTATATGAATCTTTCTTGATGTTACCTGTATGAATGTTACTTAATGTTACTTACATGTTACCAGTAAAATGACTAGAAACAACACATTCTTGTAAAACGGGAAGGCTGGAGACCATGCAGACAATGCAAAAAACTCCTTCCCGCATCACTTGACTGCATCACTCCATTTATTAAGAATTCTTTCAATACTATCTTAAAGATTTAGTAACAAATCATTAACAAAACTTGTAAAGTTTTCTGAAAACCATGGGCTTCCACCTCCAGATAAGACTGGAGCAGCCATGCCCCACGGCAACAGCCTCCTCACCCCCTGCCACAGCAGGGAAGCAGCGGGACCATCAACTAGATGAACCTTGATACCAGAGACAGCGAGCCCTTCTCCGCGAGGCTGAGGACCGGAGGCCATCTCCTCCCCAGGTCATTCGCAGTGTGAAAAATTGAAATTAAAGTGACTCATAAAAACATGAAACTATGAACCACACCTGCCTGATACACTGGATGAGATGAAGACAAACATGGTATTTGACCTAATCACACTATTTGCTTTATTCTCAAGCTGCTCACAGTTTAAGACTAAGAGCAGGATATAACTATATAATGATACTCTGCTTTAAAACACACATGGATTTCACAGCATAATCCTGATGCATTCTAAGAAGACAATTCAATATATCAGCTGAAGAGACTACTCAGAGAAAAAATATAAATCTTCTTTGATAAGTAAAATAAAAGACAAGAGAATAACTATGACAGTTTCATCAACATCTCCAAAGGTCTTAAAAAACACAAAACTATATGCCAGAACGCTCATATTCATAAATGAATAACTATAAAAGTTTATGATGTGCAAAATACCAACCATGAAATTAAATCTTTTAAAAATATTAATACAAAAATAGAATAAATCATGGAATAGAAGCCTCTCCATATTTTAATCTACCTCAGAACCATAAACACATAAAAACATATTTTTTAGGAAAAAGACTCCTAAAAGGACCACCAAAGGGAAGTGGCTCTGCAATCAAGCAGGATCCCTGCCAGGTCACTTCCGTGGACGGAACACAACAGTAATATGCAGTGTGACAGTGGAGGCGACTCAGGAGTCACTCACGGAAATGCAGCTGGGGTCCTTAGCCCGTTTTCCAGAATGACCTGTGGACAGTGAGGACATTACCGAGGCTAGTCACAAGAGAAGAACTTCTGAGTTCTCATGTCAGCAGCATGACCAGAAAAGCCCTGCTTAACAAAGGCCCCGGGCATGTCTTCAGAGGTAGGTCTGACCTTACAGAACCCTAGGACTCGGGGAAATGATGGAATCTCAAAAACCATCCAATTCAACAGACTCCAGTTTAGAGCAGTAGGAATTTGAAGGCCTAGTTCTATGTCTTGATGTTACAAATAATAATTTCCCCCACGTATTTATGCTGCTTAGTGTTAAGATGTCCACACTCCATCTTTCCCCTACAAGCTGCTCCCTGAATCCACTGCAGCTCCCCCCAGCCTCCTGACCTCAGTGGACCACCAAAGGCTTGGTGCCCTTCCCTCTCTTCTCCACGCCACGTGTGCACTGGGGAATTACACCCAGGGTCAGCTTTAGACAACAGGTACAGGCCTCTCCCTCCTAACATTGTCCTTCCAGACCTGGAGTCTGCCTTCTCTTCTACAACTACAAACACATCTTGCCAGCCACCATCTCCACTTAAACATCTGATGGTACCCCACTCCTAACTCTTGATTACCAAATTCTCAGTAAGTGGTCCTTCCAGTCTCTTGCATCTCAGTCAAGAGCATCATCATAGAAGCAACCCACTCCATTTTTCATTCTTTTTCATCTCCTATCAATCCTTCTGCAAAAGCTATTGGTTCCACTTTCAAAATGTATCCCAAATGTGACAATCCTACCATGCTGTCCAAACCACACTGTCTCTCACCTGAACTAACTCCCCTCAATGTCCTCCCCTCACCAGTCTATGCTCTATGCTGTGACAAGTCATCTCTACAGGCTTGAAGGGCACATGGAAGTGGATGAGTCCGGATGGTGTGAAGGCAGCATTTCCTGGCCCCCAGCTGATCTGCGGAGGAAAGCTCCTGAGGCAGAACCACAGGCCAGGGATCGCTGACCAGATCCTATCACAACCGCCTTTCTCTCACCGAAAGTTATCCTTCTCACTCTTCCTGCACTGCACTCACGAGGGCTAAAGAGTCACCAGGGAAAGAAAGAAGCCCTTTTTATAACCAAGGCACCATCAGCCGAGCAGAACTTACAGGCTTCCCTTGTATGTACATATTTCTATGAAAAGGGACACAGGACCCGTGGCCTAAATCAAACGTTCTAAGTGCAGGTACATGTCGACGGGATGGTGGGAGGCATCTCTCGTTTCTGCCCAGAGATCCTGCCTCATCATCCTGAATTCTGATTGATGACTGACATCACTTGTTAAGGAGGGAAAACAAACAGAGCACAGGCAAGCAACTGACATGAATGGGACTCAGCTCACTAAGGCAAGAACCGCAGCAGGGACCCACGGGCTCTTCAGAGCAGGGCTGCCGCGGCTCTCGCTCCATCCTGTGAGATGATGTGTCACAGAAAAAAGTCCTCATGATGAAGCAGGAGAATGTGCACTCTCATCCATACATCTCAGTCTGGCTCAGGTGTTTACTTTTTGTGATTTCAAGAAAAAAGAAATAAATAGAAGACTCTACATTTACTTACAGGAGACCAATAATATATCAGTACAAGAGACATTTCTCAGAGATAATTCAACAAATATATTCTGTTAAGCATTTATTCAAACTAGTAGGAGGAACTTTACCATTAATTTTTACATAAAGAATATTCTATAACTTTTAGCTAAGTGCATACATCTATCCATTCATCGGAAACTTTTCTGCACTTATCCATTCCAACCATGCACTCATTAGAATTAGATTAACTTTTTAAAACAGAATAATTGATCCTACACAATGGCATGATATAAACAATAGAGAAACATATATAATGTATAAACAATGTACCTAATAATCATTAGAAGTTCTTTCTAAGCCACACAGTTATAGTATCTCAACATCATTTATGTTTTCTATTAATTCCCACCAGACTGTGTTTCATTCTGTTGAAGTAATAACAGTCATCCACGAGAACATGAATTGAAAATTTTAAAACCCTCTTCATCTCAATAAGAGATGCAATTCCAATGACATTATACTTTATATGTTTAATAATTTATCAATTTTTGTAGTTTCAATCAACTGGGTATCAGTAATACACATTAAAATAATAATCCAATGAACATTTAGAGCTTTACGGCCAGACATTCTAAAAACTAACCCTATTTCACTGCGTGTAAATGGACATGCATATGTTGCTATTGTTCAGTTGCTAAGTCTTGTCTGACTCTTCACCGCCCCATGGACTGTAACTCGCCAGGCTCTTCTGTCCATGAGATTTCCGAAACAATAGTGGAGTGGGTTGCCATTTCCTTCTCCAGGGGATTTTCCAGACCCAGGGATCAAACCTGCATCTCCTGCAATGGTGGGCAGATTCTTTACCACTGAGCCCCCTGGGAAGCCCAACATACACACACACACACACACACACACACGATGGGATGATCATTAAAATATTTCCACACATAAAAACCATAAAAACATCTCTGGGGGAAGTGGGAAAGATCTATGAGTTCAAGAAGAAGAACAAACGTAAATTTTCTGACGGTTGGAGAAGAGCTTCGTCATGCATCTTTTAAATGGATGATAGAGTGCATCAGATCACCACGGTACTAACAGTCTGTGGGATGTATTTTTAAGCGGCATAAATAATATTCTACAATGTCAACTTTTACCATACACTAGAAATTACACCCTGCACAACTATCTACACTTAGGATGAAAACAACACTAAAGTCCAATTTAAGATTCAGCAGGGGGGTGGAGGGAGCGGGCAGTGTCGACATCTTTGAAAAATTACTCTGGGAGACCTGGGGCAGCGCCCTGTGATGCAACTAGAGTGACCATGCAGAGTGCTGCCCGCTCTCCCAAGTCCTCCCCACGCACACCCACGGCGCCAAGTGTAGCAAGCCTCCCCGCACCTTCCCGAGGCCCGTGTGATCAGCCCGCGGCCTGGCCGTGCTCAGCACACGCACCTGCAGGGGCACAGGGCCCAGCCACAGGGACTCCGCTCAGCAAACCCGGGCTCCCACCTCAGAGTGTGCACTCCCTAGTCCCTCTGCCTAGAACACGCTTTGACACGTTCCTGCTCATCATTCAAGTTTCTACTCACAATGCCTCAGAAATAACAAAGAGTCTTAGTTTCATTATCTGCGTACAGTGGCATGTGAGTCTACAATTTTCTCAAGGACACTTTTACAAAATGTTTTTTGGGGATGGCCGTGCCTGAACAGTCTAATAATCCTAACCGCTGTCACTGTCACTCCCAGACCTCTCACCCCCAGTCACTCCTGCCACAGCACTCACTGCTTTCTAAGGCGTGCGCACTTCCTAACTTTCCACCGGAAGAAGAGCATCTTTACCTTGCTCAGCACTCCACTCCAAGAACTTAAGGCCAGGCTGGGCATCAGTAAACCGTGTTACATGAACGAGCGCATCAAGTACAGGTGACATGCACGTGTGAAGCACCTCCTCTGCATCAACCCCAGCGATGCCACTTACACACCGAACCTCATCTACTCTACTCTTTTTGGAAATTTCCAAAGAGTCCTTCCCCGTATTTTTAGTTCAATAACCTGAGTATCAGAAATTAAATGACTTGGTTAAGGTTGCATCAGTTCATAAGATGGCTGTTTTAGGATTAAAACTCAGGTACTAGATTTTAATAATTCTATGCTAGAGTTTTATTCATTATGACACAGTTGTTATTTTATTTCCCTTACAGTGCTTTTCACTTATTATCTCATTTGATCCTCACAATAGTCTACATCTTATCACATCAGCTTTACAGATAATGAAACTAAGACTCAAAGAGTCAAAGAGATTTGCCCAAGGAAATAAAGCTGCTTATGGACACGACCGGAACTCAAGTGCTGTTACCCTGGCTCTCCCTTTCTTTCTAGAATCCCACACATGCATAGACAGAGACCAAGATTTAACGTAATGTACACAAGGTCACACAGCTGGATAGAGAAAAGGCTGAATTAAAACTAGGTCAACCACTTAGGAAGCAAATGAACTTTCAACATATCATATTGTGCCACTGTCAAATGCCTGGGAGTTCACAACGGTTACAGACTTTCTGAGAGATGACAAAGATCTTGTTCTGAACGTTAGCCATGCTAATGAAAATCTGAGGTCCAAGGAAGAGAGGCAGCTTAGCTGGGACGTGTGTGTCCTGGCTCTAGGAGACTACGGCTCACTCACTGCAGAAAACCTAGCCACACACATGGTGGCTTCGAGCTCCACAAAGCACAATCTTACTTTTGAATACTGAGTATTATTTAATAACGGTTTCCTATGTCCTATGAAGTAACAGGCCATTAAAAATAAGGATGAGAAATTTTAATGACTCCAAAATATTTACATCTTTGGGAAAACAAGAGTAGTGTATCAGAAACAGGAAAAGTCCTTTTTAATATACACACCCATATACTCTTCCACTAAACATGAAAGAAGGAAAGAACTAAAAAGTTGAGAAATCAGGGAGAGATGACATGATTTTCTCACCAAAACAACACACCGCTCTGACATGCTTACACAAAGTTCATATGTACCTTAAAATAATAAACAACTAAAAACTAAAAAACAATAATAAGTTCCAGCTAAAACAGAAGCTACAATTTATATTTGACTCTTCTTTGTCTCTACCAATATTAGGTAGAAATATTTAATATTGTTTAAACTTAACTGCACAGTAAAACTTTGCTTGAGTAATAGAAGTCAGGCCTCTACACCAAAGTTATAAATTTTAATGATGATATTTTTTATATTTTCCTCCCCTCATTATATAAATGAAAAGTTGTGAGAAAAACAAAAGATTATTATGGTACCAAAAAATCTGATAATGCTAGATTTAACAGTGTGTTTATGTTGCAGTGTGCTACTGAACAATTTGCATTGAAAATGTAAGTAGGTATTTATCTCTATTGCTAAGACTATAAATAGGAAAGTATAAATCAGATCATTGCGACAGTTCAAGTGGAGAATTTAGGAACAGAAAGCAGAAAGATTTTCAGCAATAGATGACAAATTCAATTATTTATTTAGGTTTAAATCTAGTAAAATGTAATCAAAATTTTAAAATGCAATCAAAGCAGATTTCTAAATAGCAAAAGAAGATGAAAGACAAAATTATTTTCATTTTTAGAGATTCTGATCCAAAGAGTCTAAATAAAAAGAAAAAAGAAACACACCTTCATCATGGCGGGTGACTATGTCTACAAGAGTCTTTCATCATAGAAAAGACGCAACTGCTGTAACATAACTTTAACGCGGGGGAAAACGAGGTCATTTTTTAGAGTAAACTGTTGTGATAAGGTAACTTTTAATTTGCTCACATAATGTAAACTGCTACGGTGAGCACACGTTGGGTCATGGAAACAACGGTAGCTGGGTTCAGATGTGACCGGGCAGCCCAGGTGTTCAGGAAAAGTGCTGTTAACAGTGAGGATTGATGATCTAATCAAACTGTCACAGCCAGATCCTCAGCAGGGTGGCTGGAGGATAATATTCAGAAAGCAAGCACATGCTTAGTGTTACTTTAAATTGATGCTGACATTTTCAATTGTGAAAAGAAATTTTTTCCTAAGTAATATAGGAAACAACTCAGCTAACCTTCCGGAGGAGATCAGATAATCATGGTAGGTTGTTGTGCAAAAGCTAACTTCTCAGAAATGTGAGCACATACGAAACACAAATAATAGGACATTTTGGAGATTTACTAGAGTAATCAACATTTTAATTACTTTCTGTTTTCTTGGATGTACAGTACTACCACGATGAATATTCTCTCCACAGACAAACAAAGCAATATTTTCAGCCTGGTATTTGCATTTGGTGGCGAAAAATTCCCACAAGGGTACAAATAACCAAGAGTCACGTGTTGATTAATCTAAGACTCCTCAAGTCACGTGTTAATTAAAGTAATTAATATGAGCTTTCCCGGTAATGCTATGTGTTTGTCACATGGTGTGCAGAGAGAAACTGTGACTGGATGGTCATTTAAAAAAAACTGTCTAAGCCAACAACATTAAGAGGCACCCCCCCAAAAAAAATCACTGATGATGGCAATTCAATAAAAATTGAGTGTGTAATTATTAAAAGAACAGTTTCTCTCTGAAAAGCAGGAGGCCAGTCTACAAATGTGTGATGACTTACAAGTAACTCAAGTGTGCAAAGGCGTACCCTCCACGGCAGAGAAGAAAGGAGACAATGCCGCGTGTGTGACTCGCCTCAGTCAGCCCGCAGTCCCCTCCCGGCTGGGGTCAGGGCGGCTCCGAGGAGCCCTCTCGGGTCTGGCCGGGGAGGCCCTACCGCTCTGTATTCTTGGCAAGGTCCCCAGCCCTCCAGACGCGGCCTCTCCTCGGCAGCCAAGGACAATCAAGTGGGTTAAATTGCTTCATGTTTTCAAGACACGTTATAAAGCATTCTCGCGAAAATTTTTCGCTCTGTCATTCCTGACCTTTTTGAAACAGTGCCCCGGTAAGTATTAATATTGATAAAAACCACATTATCTCTGCCATTCACTGCTAACACCCGGATCCAGGGTAACACAACACAGCTTCCCTGGTTCTTAGATAAATACAACGCAAGTAGAAACACCAAACTTTCTTTTGTACAGGGAACCAGAAACAGCTTATACATTTTCTGGTAACACTGACCATTTCTTAAAAATCTGCCCTCTTAAAATTTCAGAAAAAAATCTAGTAAGATGTAAGAGAAACCATATAAAACATTTCAGAAAATCAATTTAAAAACTGTAAATATGTATAAGGGAAATAGTTTCTCTCAAAAGGTGAACAGTGTGCAACCTTCCTTATCGGTACAAAATGAACTCCACCAGGCTTGGTTCCAAATACAGAGAGACCCCAAAGACACACTCAAGAAGTTCCACCAGGTCTTCTCTGACAGGGAGTTCAGGTCTCCCTCCTGGGAGCAGCCTGGTGGTAGCATGGTCACAAACCACAAGGCTGGGTGAAGGGGAGCCTTCCCACCAAGGGCAAAGCCGTCGGAACTAGCAAAGCCAGGACAATCTCAGTGCCAGGAAGGCCAGCCCCACACTGCAGGGGCCCTTGGGAGCCTCCATCAGTCTGATGGCCAAAGACCAGGATAAAGCATTTCAAAATGGGACTTGCAAGACTGAGTGCCTGTGGCTCATTTGATGTTTACACATAACAAAACTGTCTAAGAATTATAGACTTGTAAAGCTGGGCCCCAACCTCACTAGCCATCACCCACTAAGAGCCAGAAAAGGTCTCGGTTTTATTTAACAACAATGACAAAAAAGCATTATCACCTCCATTCCGCATCTGTCATTACTGAATTCTATACGGCATGATATCTTAAGGTACTTTAGAATTGCTGGACAAGGGAAAAACTTCCACCCACAGTTGGCTGACAGCTCACTGTGTTACAATGTAGACTGCCACATTTATCCTCAACCTTTGACAATTACAAAGGTAATTATTAATGCTTTCCTAGAACACCAAGAGTTTGATAAAACGTGTTCACATTAAAACCAGTGGACATGAAAATAAGAAATCTAAATCTGAAAATATTAAGCATTATTATTTTCTTTCACTGGATAACATCACTACTTGATATTTCAAACACCTAGAATATTTGTCAATAGCTCCTATCAAAGCATTATCAATGAAAGGGATGATGAAATGAGTATAAGAGCAATTTTAAAACTGATCTAATGCAAAGAAAATCAAAATTTACTTTAAAATTTCACATTTTGTATTTGGTTACATAAAATATGTAAAATAAAAATATCATCCTCCTCCACCCTTAAAATATACACAGTAAAACAATAACCATGCCCTTTGGGAGAATGAGGTGCAAGACAGATCAAATGTAACAAAATATGAATACCCTGAGCAGTTCCAAAGTTTGCACAAGAAAAATAATTTACTAACTCGAGAAAAGATTTACACATAACACTGTTACCAGAGTAAAAATTTAGAAACATAATAAATGTCCATTAAATAGTAATATCTTGATACATATTAACAACAGATTATAAAACTACTAAATTATAATTCAAATCTGTATTTATAAAATCACATAGAATAATATACACATGTATGAATGCAACAAAGGAAGTAGTGAAATATTATGATCATTAAGATTTTCATTTATACAAAATTCTATCCATATATTTACACCCCCAGAGAAGTGGGAAAAGCTACTACTCAGTAAGAGACATTAGCGCAGGGTAACAGTAGCATCTTGGAGAGATGTGATCTGCAATTTTATTTTTGTCCTTATACATGTGGATTCCATGTTTTAGGGAGCATGAGTCATTTAATTAAGTTCTTTTCAAAATAAAATGTTTGATTTTTGAAGTGATTCTGACATGAAATGAGAAGGGAAAAGGAAACGGCTGTATTTCTAGGGAAGAGCATTTTCTTCCAGCAAGGTCATGTGCATATACCATTCTGAAGGGCCTGTGTACTCCGAAGACTTTGGGAATGTTTATTGTTCATACAAAGTAATTCACACTCTCATTCTGTCATTTCCACAAGGAGTAGCGTTAATTTAAGAGGTGACTGGGGAGGTTAAGGGTGTTCACTGCTGCTATGGCAGAATGCTTTTCCATGTGAAGCCCATAATCTAATACTTGCTTTCTATCTACTGCACTGCTATCACTGGCATCAAAAGCAAACCAACTAAGAGACACTCATGTGTATCTATTATGAAATTTTGGTGGAAATAATAAATTGCATCTTAGTTACAGGTTGAAGAGGTGTGTACTTATATTCAACTGCCTTTCATTTTCAAGCTATAATTGAAGACACTTAGAAAATATAAGATAACAATTTAAAACACTGACAAATGATTTGACAGAACACTCTTTTGACTCAGAGTATCACTGATAAAATTAAACTATCATTTCCATGGCCCACATTTGTAAAGCTTTTGTAAGCACATGGATAACAAAATGAAATTTATAAAATTAATCTCATATATATTGACCAAAGAATATTATGACAAACTAAATATTTTGCAGTTTTCAGCTAAATGATCATTCAGCATACTCAAGTTAAAACAATTATTAACTTTAAAAAAGATAATCACTGATGATCAAGACAAGATTCATGTAACACTATTATCATTATTATTTCAAAGTGTCCCAAACAGGAGTTATCTCAGAACATCAACAAAAGTATGAACTACTTATCTTCTAAGCTATTTTCCTAACAGAACAAAGGAAAACAAGACCTAACAAAATGTCTAAGAATGGAAAAACACTTAAAATTTTTAGGATGACTTTTTGAAACATCAATAGAATTACATATACATATTGGCATGATGAATTCGAATATTAACAAGCTATGTCTGGATTACAAATAACGGTAATAATTATTTAGTTTCTGAAATCAGAAACTGAAATAATACACAATAGTTTTGTCATCAGTAAGAGAGTAAGACAAGGATGAAGAAGGTCAAATTATCTAGCAAATAAAACATATTCAACAGAGAAACATTTACTGTGACACTGGCTTCCATTTTATGTGGGCAACAAACTAAGGTGCTGGTCAAAAATTTCAGTATGTAAAATGGTCTGAGTTGATGTATGCTCCCAACAGGAAGCAATAAAGACTGGCTTTAGGGTGCTTTCTTTCACTATAACATATATATGCATATATGAGTATGTGTGTGTGTGTATGTGAATATATACATATTGCACTGGTTTTTTTTGACTGCTCGATTTCCTTTAACACTTAAGTAATTAATTAGGCCATAAAATGGTAAGGAAAACATGAATTTTAGGAGGTAAGTGGTAAAAAGTTTGCTTTCATTAAACACTTACCAGAAAACAAGCAGAAAAGATAATGATCTTAACCACTAGAAAAGCTTGGGGGTTGGGGAGCAATGTGACTGAAGTTTGCTTGTTGGAAAAAATGTGAGAATAAAAAAGTACTATGAGAACAAAGAAAATCACAGCTGAATTAAAACAGTAATGAAATACAATCTAATCAGCAGACTCAGAAGTCCTGAAGCATACAAAGTCAGCACAAGAAGATCTAAACTACAATAGAAAAATGGTGTGCAGCACCGAGACCAGGCACAGACCAAATTCTGAACTCACACAGTTTAATTTTATCTTCTGACTAAACGTGCTCTGTGCTCAGGTGGTATCAATGAACATCTTTATCTGACTAAGACCGTGTGTACTCGTTATTTGTGTGTCGTGAAGGACACTCCCCTGACTCTCCTTAATGGCAGCAATCTTGCCTTGTTACTAAAGTCACTGAAAACCATGAGGATTCAATGAAGTGAGTGATTCATTTAGACCATATTTCTAGCCAAAACTAAAGTGTAATAATAAAGTAATGGTATTGGCAGGCTTTGGCTAACAATCTAGTAAAGAGATCAAAAATAAAGATTTTTGTCAAGAATGGCAACACTGTTGAAATAGAACCTCAAAGTGACACTCTACATAAAACTAGTTTGAATATGTAAACCGGGTCTGAAACTCATCCCCTTGCTAATGCTGCACTGGGGCGCCGAGGCAGGTCCACAGGAGAAACCCTTAGTTAACAGACAACCACTTCACGTTAATCCAAACACACGTTTCAGCATGGAGCTGAAGCATACATTACATGAGCACATCATCACTGTCTCTATCTAGAGAAACAAACAGGAATAAACACGTGTTAAAAGCTATTTTTGGTACCAATGTCCAACTTACTCTTTTTAGTGTTCTCAGGTTATGCGATTCTCAGCATAAGAAGTAACACCTAAGATAAATCAATGGTACCTGACTTCAGTTGCATATGAGTTTAAATATTAAAATTTGAAGTGCTACATATGAGGAATGAAGCCCAAATTTAAAAAATTTATGCTTCAAACAATGAAATTTAGATAAAATTCAAAAACAGGAATTCTCACATGTGATCACTTACTACAAAATCATTTCCCATTAGCAGAAAAGCTTTCTTTTCCCCAGCGCTGGGAATGTGTTTGTCCTGTGGGAAACAGTTCATGCAAAACACTGAATTTGCATATTTCACTATTATGTTCAGTTATTCTCCTCAGAAAGAGATTCAAACCTCTGTGCTAAATTTTAAATGAATTACAATTTTGCTGAAGGTTTAATTGCTAAGTAATTTGTTTGAACAGTTTAAACAATTTACAATTTTAGTCAACATAAAAATTTGTGGGCAATCATATGGGAAAGCTCATAAAATCACAGCTAAATTCCTAGTAATCAAAGTTTTATAGACTGAAATAGCCTTTAACTAACAAATTTTCATTATGATTTGATGTTAACTGCATTACTGTATTTTAATACATTTGAAGATGTAACAAAAAACAGTAAACTATTAGCTCAAGTAAGAGATTAAAATTATTTTAATTTTAAAGCATCAAAACTATTATAAATCTAAACACAAATTTCAAATTTTCTGTCATTCTTCTGGGAGTTCAAAGATTAAGTAGTTTCTATGGAAAAATGGAAGTCTGAAAGCAAGAAAAGCTCCCTCACCGTGTTTCACAAGACACAAAATGAACCTATGGATATAAAATAATAAGGTTTTTCTTCCAACAGAGATAGTGTCTTCACTACACAATCAGATTCTGAACTTTGTCATAAACTAATAAACCCTTAAAACAAAACTGAGACCAAAAACTGGGTTCTGACTCACAACTCTGCAGTTAAACTCAGAAGACTGATTAAAAACAATGCTTGCAAGAGTTCTCTCATTTTAAGATTCACCTTTTTATTACATCTTCCCTAATTTACCTCACACACCACTGGGGGGGAGGGGAGAAATAATAATAAAGCCTCATCTCTGCACAACAGGCTGTGAAAAGCCTCCCAAGTCAAACACAGATTGGTTATATTCCTCACGTTAAATTATACTAAATATTTTCCTTCTCGCCTTTTTTTCCTTCTTTCATAACTTTCATAGGAAAACTCAAAATCATGCAGTCTGCTTTAAAACATTTTCCTCATCAAGAAACAAACAGGAAAAGATGAATAACAACCAGAAGGTCATCAGAAAATGCAACAGTTCAGAATCTGTAAGACAAGAAGAAATACCTATAAAACCTTGTATTTTTACTGTGCCATGCAAAGTTTCTGACCAGAAACGTATGCACTAGTTTGTGTT